>NC_056733.1:787240225-787440225 GCF_019279795.1 Protopterus annectens | reverse complement strand
ATGAAAACAGGTATTTCTAGATGTAGACTTCTATCTAACATCCATTAAATGAAATGGAGTCAAAGAAATGTAAACTCTGAATGTTATGTAATACATATTTCCCCCACCTCATCTTCCAATTGTCCTTCATTTAGGTAAGTTGTTAACCAATAAACCACTTCTTCCTGCATTTCATTTCAATTCCTTTCAGCCTATCTCATGCATTCTTGAATTTTAATTTTTTTAATGCCACACCTTCCACAGGAAGATGAACTCATGCTTTTAGAAACATCTTTGAATTATAATAGTGAAAAAAAAATTCTTCCATGCCCCCCATCTCGTGTTACAAATGTTGAATTATTTTAAGTGCCTTCTTATATTTTCTGGTTAAAACCCTATATTATTCTGTATATTATTTTGTTGCCATGTTTTACACAGGTTCTGTTAGCATCTTTGCAGAACTTTCTACACAGCTTCTGTTAGTATCTTTGCAGAACTGGGATAAAAATAATGCCTCAGGTGTGACCTCATAAGCTGTGAACAAAGTTAGAATAAGTTCCAAGTTTCTGGCAGAAAACTCCCTCCTAGTACAGTTCATGGTCCCATTAAGAACTTTTGTTTATGCCATTCCACACTGGTTGCCCACTTGTAGTTCATCTGAAGCCTTACACATAGACGCCTTTCCCTTTCAGTTGTCATCAACATCTCACATTTAGTCAGGTGATCTTTCCTTACATTTTGCTGGCAAAGTAGAGTATCTTAGGTCTTTTCTCACTGCCAGAGCTGGCCTTTGGTCAACTGGTGCCCTAGGAAAGAGTTCAACAGCACTCCCCACACATTCCGTACCCCCATCCTGGCCTACCTACACCATCCAGATTACATTTTTCTTTCTTTTTCTCACAAGTTTCTTTTACTGTTCAGTTTTTCCTGTATTCATTTAACATATTTTAAAGAAACAATTTCTTTAATACAAACAAACAAATAAACAGTGGAAAAGTGCCCCTGCTAGAGTGGCGCCCTAGGTGGCTGCCTAGTTTGCCTATGCCTAAGGCACATCTGCCATATATTCTATATGGTCACTGCTGCAGATCAGTGTGCTTTCTGCAAACATGCTATTTTTTTCTGTCTCATCAATAACATTACAGACAGTGGAGAGAAATGGACACAAAACTGCACCATGCTTACAATACATTTAACTTTATCATCTTCACAACAGATTCCATTTACTGCTATCCAGCTTTTACACTTAAACACCACCAGTAAACACACTTCAGATATAACATGCACATTTATCTTTTGTATGGCCACATTTATAAGTAAATAAATCCAAATCGTCCCACATAAGCTATAAGGTTACAAGCATGGTTTAATCTTTTAGGCAAATATTATAACAATCAGAGGAAGCAAAAAAGCTGAAATGAGCACCATAGTGGAATAATTTTTCAAATTTCTGAAAAGAAATTTGTATTATAGTTTTAATTTAAAAATCCATGAGGCTTAGAGCTTGACATACCTGACATCAGGCTTGCATACTCTGGATAAATATAATTTTTTTTAGTTATTTTAGCATTTCTACAGAATGCCTGTTTACTGGTTTACAAATAAATGTGATACTATGTGATATGTTGCATGTATATGAAGTGGATCTTGGAGTGAATGCAGCATTTTTGTGGTCATTTGGGATTAAGCCTATCAAATAAATGAAAGACAATAATTTCTTACAGTGCTGGTTTGTGCTTCTTCACCTGACTGTCTAAACAGAAGCAAGCCACAGGCACACACACACAGTTAATGTCTTATGTTAACAACTCAGTCAAAAAATACATTAAATGTGAAATCAGTTTCTTGCTCTGACTTTTTGTGGTCATTTGGGATTAAGCCTATCAAATAAATGAAAGACAATAATTTTTTACAGTGCTGGTTTGTGCTTCTTCACCGGACTGTCTAAACAGAAGCAAGCCACAGGCACACACACAGTGTCTTATGTTAATGACTCAGTCAAAAAAGACATTAAATGTGAAATCAGTTTCTTGCTCTGACTTCTTAGTACTACAGATCATATGATCACTGGTCATGCCATGCGATGATTCGTTGCTGCAAACATCTGTCATAGTCCAATGTCCAGTAAGCAATCTCTCCCTTGCTCACACCCTAAGTACACCATTCATCATTACCTTGCCCTTTTCTTCCCCTTGAAAAGGGGCTCTACAAACACAATACAAACCGTAGTACCGATCACCATCCCGCCATCCTTAAGGACCTAGAATGGCGCATCTCCTTATGCCTGTTGATTCTGCAGTACTTCCATTGTTTGCTGTTCTTTCATAACACAAAGCACTGGTCTTCCAGTAGTGGTCAGTAGTGTTGTAGCTACGATTTTTGTAATTGTACACCAGCCTTCAGAATTTAGCCCCACCCTATGTATAGTTCCCTTTTCACCCAGGACACTGCATGTTGCCCTGAAAACATTATCTTTTCAGTAATATGTATATATGTGTCTCATCAAATATTAAATGCTGCGAAGAGCAAATGAAGAAGCAGCAATCATTTTACATCAAATCTAAAATGAGTGAAAACAGCAAATAACAGGGGTGCACCCCTTACACCCCATGCTAATTATATATGCCATCTCTGAAATTGCACAATGGTGGGAGTAAGGGCAAATTCTTTGACCTCACTGCAAAGTGATCTTACATAAAAAGCAGCTGGCTAAAACACCATTAAAAAGAATGTTTGGTCATATGAGCATTCTCTTTTATTTACAGCACTAAAAAGTGTTTGTTCACATGAGCGTTCACTTTTTTGACCTGCAAGCATATGTATATCTGGCTTATGTCAAAAAGCCCATTTAAACAAGCAGGCATTCTAAAAGAAATGGTAAATATGCCATTTTTTTATTAAAATTATACTGTATGCCACTGCACAAAATTAATTATTTTTAAAAGGTGCATGCTGTGACATATGCTGGCTATGCCCTTGTTAATTAAACTTTTTTTCTTCTTCTTGACATCCTTCTATTTTACCAAGTGTTTTTATGTTCATCTGCTGACCGTCTGGGGGATGATGCCATATGAAAATACAGGACTGATATACCTGCTCATTTTTAATGAGATGCACGGCATTCATTCAGCCATCATCATACAGTTTTATTTTGATGTGAAACAGAAATGATCCTATAACATTACTGCTTTTATCTTCAAAGCGTCTCACTGAAACCCACCATGGTACCCCAATGCAATCATTTCCTCTATTGACTGCAAAAATGCATCTTCTTTTTCCACTGCTGGCACATGAATTTTGGCTTTCTGGATAACTCATTACTGCTGTGAAAATATTTCAGGAGGAAATGTTGACTTTCTACTGTATTTTTGACATAGTACACTAGACAATGACTCATGAAAAGCTGTAATGACGTTCCTGTAACACAGACTGAAGCATTATTTACAGGGCCATTAAAAAAATCTTGTGGATTACATTAATGTAGTTTTACTCCTCTGTTCAAGAAAGAGTATCTTGTAAATGGGTTATATATGAACTGGCTGACATACAATTGGTTGATTACACATTTTGCCAACACCAAAACAACCAACACGTTGGTGCTGGTTATATTTTAATAGGAGCGCAGCTCACCAAATCATGGTTGTGCTACATGTAAATCTAAAAAAAAAAAATCTTCATAGGGACAATGATTTCAGTGTCAGCAAAAAACAGTGTCAATGAAAGGCATGTTAACCAGTTCAAACTATATCTTGTAACGGTTACAAAAATATGATTAAACATTATAATGCACTGTAGGACATAAAGAGCATATACTTAAAAAATTTTGCATATAAGGTTATTATCATGTTATTCATAAGCAGCCTCTATTAGTAGTTATTCGGTTCCATTTCTAAATTTCTGTGCTATCTACTTTCCATACAATTGCAACTATTATAGCTGGCCTTCCTATCCTGTGTGAAATATGTGTTACTATGCCTGTGCTTTTTTCAGCTACAGTACAAGAGAATACCTGGACACCTGTTCGTTGGCCAGGTGGTTGGTAACTTACACTTAGCTGAAATGTGCATTGCTTGAAACTATCTGCTGTGGTCTGGTTTGCTTCTTTAAAATGCAGTAGCCTTGCAGCTGACAATAACAAATTTTGGGTTATAAGAGGGAAATTTTACCTGCTTGGGAGGCATGAGTCTGCAGACCACATAAAAATCCATTTTTGAGACAAGTGCCAGTCGTGTTTTTTTTTCCATTCCTCACAGAGTTTGATATTATTTTCAGTCTCCTAACAAAGATTCCACCAAAGATGCTGTTGAGGAAAATATGATACTTAATATTGGTCAGAATTTCAGAAATAGAAGCATTAACTTTGCTTCCATTCTTACTTATCTTCCCATTAAGGACAATGTCAGTTTATCGTACTAGACTGACCAGAATTCAAATGTAAGTTCTACCTTGACCTAGCTTTAGAAGACAGATATTTGAATTTAATGTATTCATTTGCTCACCAGATAAGTCCATCATATGCACTTTGATTCTTTATAGCAGCAACCCTATGACTTCTGCTCTGTAAAAGTAACTTGCTTGGAGTTACACAGAAAGCAAGTGGAGGCAGGAAGATTCAAACCCAGAACTATAGGAAAAATCTCATAGATATAGCCATCTCAGTGATACTGCTTGTCACAGACAAATCATGGTGTTGGATTAAGCAGTGGTAACCTTATTTCTGTTGGTGAGTGAGCCTTGATTCATAGAACAAAAGTACAACATATTAATGGTCATATAGCATAGTGGGTAAGGTACTAGGTCCTGCAGACAAAGTCATATATTTAAGTGCCCCGAGTTCCCTCATGAAAACAGTGCAAAATGTCTTCTGCCCAGACAAATTCTGGTTCTACTTCCACCATTTGTACACATTTGGACTGGGCCAAAATAAATGGAAAAATCATTGTATACTCAGCTGCAATTTTTAGGAATTCAGGGGGAAGGTTGTCTGCAGTGCAGCTTCTGTTTTTTAGTTTTAGGAGATATTTTTTATGGTGGAGGTAGGGACAGGTTTGAATGAGGTGCGAGCTTCCATGGAGTTCTGTTGGTGGGGGGAGTTGGTTTTATGGTGGGGTTGTCTTTGATAAGTGAGGCTACAGCTTGAAGGAAGCATTTGTTAAAGTTATTAGTGACTGTTAATGAAGTGTCTTCTGGGGAGGGAGTGGGGTTGACTTTTGCCTAGGTTTTGTGGATTTTTGAATTATAACCAACATTTTTAGGATTATTTTGGTGTAATTACTGTAAGTTAAAATAGTGGAGTTTTTTTGCCAAGCCTTATACTGTGTTTGGTTTTATTTCTTATCTGCCTGTAGTGCTGAAGTTTTTTCTAGGATTTGTTGTGATATCATGCCGTGCTTTCCAGGCCTTGTCTCTAAGCATCTTTAGTTGCCAATAGTATTTAGATAGTCATGTCACTGGATTAAGTTTAACTTTTTTCTCCAGATATGAGCATGTTTGTTCAGCATATTGGTAAAAGTTTTGTTAAATTTGAAGGTGGCTTCATCTACAGGAAGATTTTTTTAACATATTCCAATTAGATTGCTGGCATTGGGAGTATCTGATATATTTTGGAACCAGTCTAAGTTAAGGTCCCCAAAGATGGCAGTTTTCTGGGGTATGTTGGTACACGCCTAGGATAGTATGTCCTCTGCTGTGCTGATGTTGTTCTTGCCAGGTGGAATACGTAAGGCTATGATACACATGGTCTTATAATAGTTTCAGTTACTTTGTTAGAGATACTTCTAAGGTTAATGTTTATAACATTTAGACTTATTTTACCTGAGTTACAGGAGTGAGGTGTTACATTATTAATAGTTGTGTGGGCCATTATGGGAGAGGCTGTTGTGGTTGGACCTGAGCTGGGATGAATGTCACCGCATAGTTGCAGACTGGGTAGGGACAGCTGGAATATACAATGCCATTTGGTTTTAAATGTATTCTTTGTGATTAATTTGTGGGTTGGGCTACTTACTTTTATATATGTCTGTCTACCAAGATGGATGTGAGATAGGTTGCAAAGGTTGTGGGTTATATTGAATGAAATATGGGTGTCATTGCCATTAAGAGCAATGGACTGAGCACTGGACATAAGACTGGTGTTGGGAGGTGTATGATAGTTGGTTCTGTGTGCAAGAAAGAGGAGGGAAGTGAATTGTAGTACTTCGAATAGCACATTAATTACTATGTGAGTGTTCAGTTAGTCAAAATGTGAACAGGATAGAAGGCTGCATAAAGCTTGTCTTGTTGTGAGTTGGGTGAATTGGGAAGGGTTGTCAAGCTACAATGTAGAAGGAATCTAGCTTGATAGAAAGAAAAAAGGTAGGAAGTAGTTAGTGGGTGTGTGAAGGAGGGACAAAAGTATGCATTATAAACTTTTTTGTGACTTGTGGTAATGTGGTGGGTCGATATTAGCTTAGGATAAGATGTGTGGGGTGGGTGGGAATTGGGTACAGGGTAAGGAAGTGGGCCTGGGCTCAACCAAGCAGGTACTTCAGTGGAATGCAGTTACACCCCTCCCCACAGATGGTTTTCCACCAAAAACAATCAATGTGGTAGAATGTTTATGGATACAGTCTCTTTGAACTGTAACTGCCTGAGGTGAGTCACAACATTTCATTTTATTGTTATGGGCTTTATTTGCTTTCACCATTGACGTTTTACATTGCTAGAGTAAAATATGCCAAACTGTTAATTTAGCTTCACCTTAAGCATTATAAAGCCTGTGGGTGGGGGTAGGGGTGTCCTTCCACAGATTTAACACCACAATACCAAACATACTGAAGCAGAAGTGAGGGGGAACGATATTTCAGAAGTTTAATTTGATTCTTGGAAAATGCCTTACATAGATTTTAACTGAAGTTATTTCTCCTTTTGTGCTTTTGCAACTGGAGTGAAATCCAGCTGTAAAAGCTCCCTTGATAGGGAGATTGTCTTAACTTTTGGAGCAGGAATCACAAGGGAAAGTATGTGATCAGTACATGGGGAGAGAGACAAATTAAAATAATTAGGATTGCTCGTTGGTTGAACTGGGTAAATAAAATATTACTTTTCTATACTCTGCTGCATTAAGTAGTGTCTGGCCAACATAAGCAATGCATTACATTTCACAGTTATACATTTGTGCTTTATAGCATTTAAACTGGGAAATAAGGCAGCTAACATGAGATATGTCTTGGTATGCAAGTTTTGGTTTACTAAGATGGAGGCTTCCAGAATTTAGAGGAACTGATGCAAAATAAAGCAGATAACAAGGGTATCTCTACACCCAGGCTAACTCCCCATCCACAATCAAAGCTTGTTACCACCATCTCTATACCCTCCCTTCCTTTCCCATCCACATTTAGAGCTGTGTACATCCATTTGTATACGCTTCCAACCTTCCCTTCAGTTAGAGCTGGATACATACATCACTACATCATGACTTATTTCACTCCACATTTAAAGCTATGTTTGTCCATCCCTACAACGTCTCTGTCTCCCTCCACATTAGGAATACTTACTAACTGGAGCTTGTCTCCCTGGGCCTCCACTGAAAAAGGACATGTGTCCATTCGGACTATCCCAGCAAACAAATTTAAAATAAATAAAATAAAATAAATAACTCCCCTCCACATTTAAAGTTGTGTTCATCTATCCCTACACCCTCTCTAACTCCCCTCCACATTTAAAGTTGTGTTCCTCCATCCCTACACCCTGTCTAACTTCCCTTCACATTTAAAGTTGTGTTTGTCCATCCCTACACCCTATCTAGCTCTCTGAACAGGTAAAGTTGTGTTTGTCCATCTATACACCCTCTCTTACTCCCCTCCATATTTAAAGTTGTGTTCCTCCATCCCTATACCCTGTCTAACTTCCCTTCACATTTAAAGTTGTGTTTGTCCATCCCTACAACCTGTCTAGCTCTCTGAACAGGTAAAGTTGTGTTCATCCATCCCTACACCCTCTCTAACTCCCCTTCACATTTAAAGTTGTGTTCATCTATCCCTACACCCTCTCTAACTCCCTGAATGGTTAAAGCTGTGTTCATCCATCCCTACACCCTCTCTAACTCCCTGCACAGTTAAAGCTGGTTACACCCATCCCTACTGCCCGCTATAGTGAATGCTATATACAGCCAACCATTCATACAGCATCCCTACCCCGGTTATACAGTGAAGGCCATGTACATGGAGTTTGTTCTTTCCCTACCTCCTTCTGTAGTGATGGCTATGTATGTCAACCTACATTGCCTCCTTACCTTCCTCTACAGTGAACCTTTGGCTATCTGTCTGTGTACTCTCCATGCCTTCCTTCTGCTGAATGCTGTGTGCTTGCATCTGTACAGTTCTCCTTGTACCACCATTTTATTGAATGCAGTGTGGATGCATCCGTACACTTCCCCTTGTACCACCCTTCTACTGAATGCTGTGTGCATGCATCTGTACAGTTCTCCTTGTGTACAGTCATCTGTATATATTTAGTGATACACCTACCCACTTCTACAGTGAATGCAGTAGATATAGATACCCAAACAGTCACTTATCCTCTCCTCAATTAATGTGAAATTATATTAGAAGCATTACGTCGCTTATGAGAATGGAGCACATATTACTATAAGGTTGTTAAATTCGGATTAAAGTATTTCTAGTAACACTTTTCTTTTTTCAGTGATTCACTTGAAAATAAATAAATAAAAAATAAAAAGGTCATTGAAAAGTATGCTGCCCAAAATATGGTACCTAACTATTCATTAAGATTACAGTAAAATAAGCCATGTCGTGAAGTGACCATATACAGAACTTATAATAACTGTTTCTGAACCTCATTTCCTTCAGGAAAATGAGTCAGAAAACATTCTATGCACATAATAACCCTCAAAAACCTAAATGTTTCGTGACTTTGTTTCATGGGACGAAGCTTTCATGTTAATGTGTTCCTTACATGGAAATTAATCCATTTTCATGAAAATGACTTGGTTTTACATTTCTTTATTAGAAGAGAATGAAAGTTTGTGAGTCTTTTTCATTTCTATGATAAAGCATTCCTACTTATTAAAAAAAAGGGATTTTAATGCACTTCCCAGCACCATAATGACACATGCCTCTTGGCATTATGCCTCACTATGCCTCTGGGATTCAGCATTAAACTCTTATAACACACATCCTGCTGGGGTTATTACTGACTAATTCCTGCTGTAATGTGTGAAGTACTGAATGCTTCCAGTCCCCATTTAGGAAGCACAAAACCTCTTTCCTGAGTTACAGAGGATTACATGGATAATCTGTAAGAAATAATGCATTGTATGTTATTTATGTGACCAGAAAGCAACTCCAGTGGACACTGCCCATTCAGAACGGAACTCTGGATATAGCAGTGTGCAGAGGCATTGCACTAAAGAACGCACCGTGAACACAAAGCAGTCTGTATCTTGTTACACGTCACTGGCATGTAAATATAGTAAAACGGTAGCATGGAAAAATGCACAGCTAATCCAGTGGGACTGCTAATTAAGAGCAGAAGTTCATATACGGTAACAAGGAGCGCACAGTTCTGAAGGAATCACACAACACATATCACTGTTAATAATGCTGTGCACGGAAGGGAGTTATGAGCTTCTACACTCTTTATTTATTTGTTCCTGACAGATGCTGGAACTAATGCAGTTTGTGACTGTAATGTGAAGTTCAACTTATTCTAAACTGTAAAGATGCTGTGCCTAACTTCGATAAAATAAGAAACAGGCCTCCAGAGAGACAGCATAATAGCTTCTTTCTCATTAGTCCTAAACATACAGTAATATTGGAATACATGATACCACTTTGCATATGTACCTTAGCAGAGTATGGCCAACACAAGAAATCATGTAGTAAGGTAATGCTGATGACATTACAAAAGACTAATTCACAAAGTGTGACTCACATTTTTCACACACACAAAAAAGTTTTTGCATAGGGCAGTCTCATGGAACTTGTGGTGGATTCAGCAACAACGGGACTATTCAAGGCAGCACAGGGGAAGCATAAAACTTCTTGAGAGGAATAAGTAAAATGTTAACTTATAGCGGGAGTTTCCTCGTGAGATGAGTAAAAGGCAAACTATATGGGTTCAAGTAGTCCCAAGCTTCTGGCAATTTCTGTGCTGATCGGATTGTCTGTTCTGCATTTGAGTGCTGAACTAATAGCATCACTTACCACTCTGTAGTCAACCTTTTATGAATTTGCATTCATCTCACATTCTTGAATAAGTGCAGTAGTTTTCTCAAAATATTCAGAAGCAATGAGAGGATGCTTTTTTTTTTCACAGAGAAGGTGGTGGATAAATGAGACTGTCTTTTCTGATCAGGATGTGGAGTCAATACTAGTGTGGAAATTCATGGAAGTACAGAAACACAATAGCCAGATGTCATGGAAGTGGAAGGCACATTAGTCTGTGATTTAAATATTAGATTACAGTTCAACAGGAACTGATACTCTTCTAGTAAGCAAGTAAATGGCCACACAAAGAAGGCCAAGCTATCCTTTTCTTTCAAGAGAGCTAATACTACATGTAATTGTGGATTCATAATAATCTATACTTATCTTTTGCTACAAGGTTGTTAATCCTCCCAGAGCATCCATTTACATCCCATTATGAATGCTGCTGTTCCTGTCCCTGTTCATGGGATACATCCAATTGCTTTTCTGTCTTCTTTGGTAAATGATGGCTATCAGTAATTCTGCACAGTGAAACTGCAAACAGAGGTTTTTGGCATTTACTAGTATTTTAGAGCAGGTTTTCCTGACATTCATGCTAGGCTGCATTGCACAGGAAATATTTTTGGGGTTCTAATGCATGGTTTCAGCCTTTATAATAGAGAAATTGGTAAGGTCACTGGGTGAAATAAGACCTTCATTGATAACGTCAAATGGTGAGCATGGAAAAGGCACTGTAAGTCAAAGTAGTAAACAAGCACTGGGACACACATCACAGAAAATCAACAAGGGCTATGAATTTTGCAATAGGACAGTGCATAATTTATAGAAAGCTAACAGATATTCTTTCTGCTGAATTTATTTAAAAATTAGTACAGTATACTGAGGAATGGTATAAAAAGGTACACATAAATTAGAGGAGACACTAAAGGTATAGCCCCCTACGTATATTACCTTAACAAATGAGGATGCAAGTTATGGTAATGACTGGAATATGGTATGTAGATCTTTCAGTTTGGCTTTTTAGCAGCTTACGATTCCTTCTTTGATTTAAAGTTATTTTGTAATTAAAATGTTGACTGAAGACTGTTCACGAAAGCTGGGAAATACACAATAGCCGCAAACATTTTTTTGTGGTTGTAGTTCGACATGCATGTACCCAGGTTTACAAAGCAGGTTGAAGCTCGGTCATCTCAACAGAACCTTAATACAGCTTATAATCTTTTGTTTTTTGCTGTAACTTTATAGTTGTCTCATATTTTTAAAGCTTTTCTGCAGTAGTTCTTGCAACAGTATGCATAGTTTACTTATATCACTTATTTTTCTCCTAATAAGAAACAGGTGCATATGTAGTCACCAGGCATGCAGTCCAGAGGACCATTGAGCAGCCTAACTAAACATCCCAGTTGCCCAAAAGCATTCTTTGACAGAGTGACATGCTCAAAGTCACACAGTATGTAAATGAAGATTGACATAATCAAACCCTAGACTAGAGGTAGTAGCTCATTAACAGCTTATTGCCTTAATGCCCTGCACTACATGCTGGAAGATCCTTTTTTTGTGAAGATGGAAAATGTTACATTGTAATGGCACTGTCTTTCTCTGTCTCTTTTTTTACAGTATCTTCTGTTTGCTTTGGCATTCATTTCAACCTTGAAATATATTATAGTAGGTATAATTAATAATATCCCTACTGACATCCATATAACCTTCTTTGTAGCTACATTTTAAAAGGGTACCACTTACTACCCCCCTTATTATTCCAAAAACAAGACCATATACAACTAAAAACATTTCATTAAGGGGCACTAAAGTAGTTACTGTAAAGTCACTGACCTAACTGCAAATCCTGTTAAGGTAAACACTATATAAATGGAAAATATTAAACAAGCTGGTAAATAAAAAAAAAATATTAAAAAATAAATACCTCTGATGATTATTCAGAGATTCTGTCTGGCCATCTGAAATATGATTAGAAGTATGGCAAAATTGTTTTTGTCTCTCTCTGTTGTAGTCTTTTGTAAATGTTGTTCCTGTTATGCACTGAAGATTGATTGTTTAGTATTCTGTGACAGTTTGTGGGCAGAGAGACACTGCATGGCAGTAACGTGTTACAATGAAAAGTTTCCCCTACCATTTCAGTAGATGTGCACCCTGTCACAGCTGTGCACATACAACATTGTGTGTTCAGCTACTATATTGTTGGAATGTACTACAAAGAACATTATCTTCAATTAAAGTATATCAATAAAAGAGAAGAGATTGATGCAAGCACTCATGCACTTGAATACTGACTTTATGGCATGCATTTTTGAAACCACATGGAAAAAAGAAGACAATATTTTTCTCTCCTAATAGTAACAAAATCACATAGATGATGCATTTAGTAAAAGTCTGGAAATCATGTCTTATTAAGAAGGTCCAGTGAAATTTATACAAGTTCATCTTATCAAGGTTAACTAAAATAACCAGACTACCCAAATGTGAAAAAAATAAATGATTTCCTCGTGTTGTAGTTTCAAAACCTGCTTTGCAACTTAGATTCATAAATCACCCCCTTTCCCCCTTCAGTTTCTGAATACAGTATCATGTTTGTTCCTCATTCACATAGATGGACACATTATAGACCATTTTACTTCAGCGCAGTGTGATTTATTAGAACTGCTCAAGGCAGGTGATTGCCTTTATATAAAATAAATGGAGTACAGGAGTGGGTCTAGTTAGATGCCAGATTTGCTGTGTGCTTTTGAAAGTCATGGTTACAGACTTATCTGACTCATTAAACATTTCGTCTCAGTCAAAGCTGTTTGCCAGGTATCAGGTCCTTTATCTGCTATGAATATTCAGACAAAAATTTCATTCTGTTTAACCCAAGGAAGCAACACACTTGTCATTGTGTACCCCCCCCAAAAAAAAGTCTAAAAGGATCTATTACAGCATTCAAGAAAAACAAACTCCTGTTTCTTTTACAAAATGTTTTATACTCCAGCTGCCTGTATACTTCATATATAACAAGTTTGCATGAGTCACTGTACCAATCTTTAAAAATACCTCATAAGGTACATTTGTTTATCTGGACTTACTAATATTTTTATATACAGGCTTCAATACATATAGCAGAAAAATGCTACTAGTTTAATTGCATCTATTTTCATGTATTTTGTTTACTACTCATAAGACCTTTTCTGCCTGACTCCATCCTTCTATTTAAATTTATATTTTATTAAGTGACTATTTCCCATTTACTAAATATATTAGTGTACATTTTTGTTCTGTGCACAGGCTACTCTTATTTACACTAATATATACCTTGTAGCAAAAACATCTTTGTGAGAAGGACATCTGCTTTAGAGTGGTATTTATTTCCTGATAGTCTAAGATATTATACGCTATGTCACTTTTTTATAAAATTAGAAAGAACTTGCCTTTTCTGCAGTCATGTATATTTTAATAAAGTTTTAATTTTTTGTGGTCAGATTTACTTAATTTCACTATTCACTACGGATTACCACTTTTCACTCACTTGTGATAAGATAACATTAAGCAAGCATCCCTCCTGGAATGCCTAAGTCAGCAGGCATAAAAATTATCCAGACATATTGGAGTAGCTTTTCAGAACAATACACAAAAAATGAACACTTGTTTTGTTATTTCTTCTGTAAAATGATTCTCTCAAATTCAAGGTAGGTGAAAGCATACAGTACAAGCCTAAATATAATGGGATAGAACATGTATGTTTAAAAAATGTCCACAGCTAACTTGCATCAGAACATCAAATCCCTAAAACAGCAATACTAGTTAAATAATTTTTATTTCTGGCAAACCAGAATATTTGACATCTACTTCAGAGTACTCTAAGCTCATTAAAGTTGCTGGTAAAACAAAGGGCAGTGGATGCATGGTTCACTAGAAACAAAACTTGGCAATATCACAAGAAAGGTTGAGTATAAATACAAAGTTATGTTTTGTACTAAATTCTCAAAAAGGCACTCAATGGCATATCTTTTTCATGTATTTCTATACTGCATTATGTTTGTATATTCCAGTGATATACATAACTTAAAATAAATCATCCCTCTCTTAAAACACACCTGTTGAAAGCTGATATCCTTCAATATGTTATTTTTATCCATGTAAACTAAGAAAACATTGGATCAGTTGCAGTTTTATAGTTCTGCTTTGTAAAAGTTATTTTTCGAAGAGTAGACTTTCCAAAACTATTTATTTTATTTATCTTTCTTGGTTATATATAATGCATTTTAATGTACTCCTTCTGAGCTGCTTTCCTTCACTACACATTGATGAAGTCATACAAAAGGAAGATATTATACAACCCTTACTGCGTGCTTTTGACTTTCACTGTTTTTGTCACCTTGTGACATCAGACTGCTACTAAAATAAACTGAGATACAGTAAAGTTTTCTGACAGTTTAGAAAGAAGCAAGGCAAATGCTGTTTCTTTGGTTCAGTTACATTAGAAGTAAGCAGCTGGTATTTAAAATGCCCATATGAAGAAGAATTTGAACTAGCCTGTGCTAAATATAATGGAATCTTTATTTTTCTCAAGGTGTCAGTGCTTCCTTAAAATTAGCCATACTTGAAACCACTCCAGCAGAGAACATGTTAAAATAAAACAGTGTCACACTGCACCAGCCAGTTGCTGCTGTTCAAAACAACAGACAAAAGTGGAAATAAAAGATGTAAAAATCTAATTATACTTTTGATATTAATAAATGTCTGGTACACATCATGCTTTTGATGATTTTGGATTCAAAAGATGAATGGAAACTTGTATTTTTGCAGTCTCTAAACCACAGTTTCTTGCCTCAGCCTGCACTGTACAGGAACATGATTTTTGAAATGTCTACTATACTCAACACTAATTGCAAAGTTATAATAACTTCTTAGCTACTGAAGAGAAATTAAGAAAATAAAACAGATGATGAACATCTGAGACAACAATATGCCTTGAAACTTTGTCCAGATGCTAAGTAATCAGGAAACCATTAATTCATTCAAATCTCACATTATGCACAACCTGGCAGCCATGGTCCAGTTCTGGTCCAGTAGCAGAGAATCTTGAAAAATTCCTCTATAAAAAGTTTCTTTGAGACACAACAAATAAGATATGTGACCCTAACTTTAACCTTAAGTATGTACTGGTTTTCAAATTTAAATTCTGTGAATATTCCTGATCTGGTCCTTATAAGCTAATTTCAATTCTTGCACAACGTTATTTGGTTAGATCAAAAAAGGCAAATAACTAATATTTATTCTACTTATATATTCAATTGTTAAACAGGGAAAGTGACTCACAATGGACCCCAAAAAACTTGCACAAAACATGAACAACATGATCTTGCATTAAACTATTTTAAGCCAGAATAGTGCAAGAAAAAGAGGTAAAATACAGTAATTACATAACATAAATAACATAAACCTGAGTAATTAAACTAACATACAAAGTTCAAATAGAACATCTACATTTTTGTAATGTATGGACATTTGTGATAACAAAAGCACTAATATGTAGGAATCTTAACTACAAGAAGAAGATATTGAATATATTCAGATGTCATTTAATCATTTATTTTTGACACAGTTTTCAGGTATGTTTTTAGAGTACGCTTAAAATGTAAATTAGCAAGTAGTGGAATAAAGAAGTAAGCAAACTAATAAATACCTACATTGAGCTGGTATGAAGACAAAAGATATCTGGTATCTGACCAAGGATGACTGACTATTCCAAAAAGAGAGAGAGAGAGAGAGAGAGAAGGTTGGTGGTGGAGAGAACTTCAGAGAAAGGAATTAGTAAGTCACAGGGATGGGCAGCTTGTGGGAAGGGACAGATAAATACATGAGATAAGGACCATGGCAGTCAGTGTGGGTGATGATGGGAGGTGGGATAGGCTGGAATAAGGTAATAACCTGTATTTATTGATTTGGAGACTAAATAATGGCTAATGAGTTGGGATCTTTCATTTGAAGGTATCCATTTACTTCTTGTTAAAGAGACAAAATCATGTTATGTCGGGTACAATACCTTTACTCTGCATACCAAATTAAAAAGTGATTGCAGCAAAGAAGCTGTAAGATGTGAGACAGCTTTTAGTAACAGAACGCATGCTTAATAGTAGGGAAGACAAGGTTAGTAAAATAAGTGTGTGCTCTATAACAGAAACAAGGAAGTTAGTAAGGAAAGAGTATATTTAATAGCAAATGTGATAAGGTTAGTAAAGAAAGTACATAGTCCACAGCAGGAATGATAAGGTGAGTAAGGAAGATATATGCTCAATAACAAGGTTTAGGAGTTAGTAAGGGAATTGCTTGTGTGACAGTAGGAATAACACAATCTGTGGTCTGTATGTGATAACATGGAGGAGAATGTTAGTGATGAAAGTGCATGTATGAATATAGGGGTGACAAGCTTAGTTAGGAGAGTAGCTTTTCTGAAATAGGGATGGTGAGCTTAGTAAGGGAAGTATTATGAGTGATAGATGATGAGTTTAGTAAGGGAAGTATATGGGTGATAATAGAGATGATGAGGTTAGTAAGTGAAGTATATGTGCAAAGTAAGGATAATGAAGTCAGTAAGGGAAGCATGTGTGACACAATAGAGTTGACAAAGTTAATGAAGGCTTGGTGATGCCAAGCCTAAGCTATTTTTATATAATAAACAATACTATAACAATGATTCAAGATGAACTGCACAGTCAGCAACAAATCAAAAATAGAAATAAAATTATATGACTTTTTCTGTTCAAAAATGTTGTGAATAGTCAATTGAACAAAGCCAGATAAAAGCAATATGCCAATAGTAATACAGTACTAGAAACTGCTTTCATTTCAATAAATAAGCAACTTCAGATGCTCTGAAGAAGTTTCATTACAATGAAAGCACTTACTAAGTTGTATTACTGTTGGCATTTACTTTTTAGTGGATTTTAATCACTTGGTTATTTAGATCACAGCCTTTTTGATATGAATAAGTTAACTGTGTTTACATTCTTCTGTCTTTTGTAGAAACTACTGGTACATTATAGAGAGATTGTTACTTAATTACTTAATGTAAAAACAGACTGTGATACAGCAGATGGTGTGCACTTTTGAAAGAAAAATGCAACTTTGTTAATGAAAACAGCTCCTTGAAGTACATCAGAAATAAGCTGTATGTTCTTAGGAAGTGGTCAGACAGCAACTTAGAAGTTCACCTTTCAAAGTAGCTGGTAAACCAGTGCATACACAGAGGATGAAGGTTGCACTTTGGTAACTTAACAAGTAGAAATGGATGTAGAACAGAGATGAAAATGTTGCTGAAAGTTCTAATCATGTCTCTAATTAGATTCCTTTGAGCTGCTTTTCAAATTATGAATATGAAAGAGATAGCCCAAACTGAACTCGTTACTCATCACAGAAAAACCCATTGTGATGCAGAAGTGAATGCACAGATCTGAGACAATGGTAGAAACAGTGAAGAGCTAATAGCTCATGGTGGGAAAACTTTTACTGTGTTTAGGGAAATCTACTGCAGCCATGTTTCAGTGCTCTGTAAAAGCACCTAAACATGCAAGTTGAAGATATGGAATAAAGTTTTTCAGATTTTAGGAAATACATGGTACAAACTTTACATCTGCAACAAGCTTACTATGGGAAGAAATACTTTAGAGAAACAGCTTGGAGGCACTCACTTATTAAGCGCACTGTGACTTGTTAGACATACTTTGACACTCTTTTATTAAGTGCACTGTGACTTGTTAGGCATTCTTCAACAATGTCTTTTATTAAGCACGATGTGACTTGTTATACATTGACCCTCATTTATTAAGCACGCTGTGACTTGTTATGCATACTTTGACACACTCACTTATTAAGCGCGGTGTGACTTATGCATACTTCAACACTTTCATTAAGTGCACTGTGACTTGTTATGCATACTTCAAGATTCTTATCTAAATGGACTGCGACTTGTTATGCAAACTTCTGACTCCTCCACTCAGTCTTCTGTGCATCTCTGCTCTACTCTACTCTGCACTGATCACTCCTCGTTTTCCTCAGTCTTTAGCTTCTGTTTTCCAGACATCTGCTCATTATTTTATCATCCTGTTCTGGTCATTCATATCTCTTGTCACTCACCATGTGGTTGTCACTTTCCTTAGATGTCCTACTATTCTGTACTCTGTTCAATGGCCAAAGCAACATAAGAAATGCATATGCTATTAGTGTCTGTTGATATTACTACACATCGTCAAGATATATTATAAACCATGCACTGTCTGACAATGTGTAACTTGTATTTTTGTGTGATAAGTCAAAATCATTACACAGTTTGAAATTTTTGCACTGTACACCTAATCTACTGCGTACGTTATAATTCATTATGCACATGTTATTGGCCTGAAACTTTACTACTCAGGCACCACTGGAAATTGTCACAGTCCAGCTGGGTACTTCCTGATAAACAAAATAAATAAATAAAATTATGTTAAAAAAAAAAAACAATCTGAAAAAAGTTTGGTAAAATTAGTAGAAAGATGTTATACGTCTGGCATGGGAGAAGGAGGTTCAATATAGCAAAGATGACCAATTTATTGTTGACAATGTTTTTTTCCTCTATAAAGATCCAAAACTACTCTATCCTGGGCTCTAACAATTTCTCTCATAAAATGCTTTTCATCCAGTCAAAGTGGAAATATCTGTAGTCTTCCCTTACAAACATCAAGACACATTTGTTTCCCTCTCCTCCCTATTTTATTCAAATAAACAAAGATGGTAAGGAAACATAATCCATTATTCCATGACCTGGACTGAGAGGACAGGGGAAGAGGTCACATTCAGCCTCTCAGTCTACAAAGCATCTGTCAACCTTCTGAGCTGTCAGGCCTCAGAGGGTCAGGAGGAAGTCAAGCCTGAGGGTTTCAACAGGCCTGCTGTTTTCTGCTAGCAAAGAATTAGGCTTCACAGCCTTTGAGTTCCCAATGCATTTATATTTGGCACTGAGAAAAATAGTCTGACTTCTAAAGGGACTAAACTGAAAGGAAAAAAAATATTGCCTCCAGTCCACTAGGCAGGATGGGAAAAGGAGGCAAAACAATGCCTCTCATTAGCTGTATACAGGAGTTTTAGTTCTGTATTTAGGGCCTAGAATAAGATGAAAGCAGCATTTGTTGGCATTATCTGGCCAATGTACTTAAATAGGGGGAAATCTATGAGGGTGGTGACATAAATAAATTATATTTTTCATGCCAATAATATGATGCTTTGCATCCTAAAATACCAAAGTAAACATTTTAGAGTGTGTTAGGTAGGAAGGCTGGGTAACTCACAATAATAAATCTTCAGGTTTTCATATTCTGTTCACTAATTTGTTCATTTTGCAGATTGGAATGAAGTGGTACTTTGCTTTTAAAAACAAACTCAGCATTTCACCTTTCCAACACATTATTAGTAGATTCTTGTTCTGATAACTCTGTGGAATTTGAGGATGAAAGTCTTCAATACTTTTAATTGTTTCTGTGTGTTCTTTTGGTCTTCCTATTGCCTCCATTTTCTGGTTGTTACCATCTTTGTTATCAAAAGCTGCATTAAAGAGTCCATTTGCATTTTGGTGAGGTACATGGAAATAACTTCAAAAATCTTTAAAAGAAATCTTAAAATTGATTCAAGATAGTGGAATTCAAGATAGTTACAGCAATCAACACTGTAAGTCAGTATAACCCGTATATAAAAAAGTTATATAAAAACAAGTAACATTAATATGGCACAGTATATAACACAAACCAAACAGAAAATTGCACTACAGGTAAATTATCTTCCAGACGTGTAGGTGGGACCCACATTTATCATACCATCTAAGGCTCACATTTAATGAAGCTGGTTGATACTGCAGGGTATGTTTTAGAGTCCTCTCCCATGTTGTGTGGAAGTGTTAGCACAATCCTCTTCAAATGATCATGGCAACATTTCAGGGCAATAGAACCCTCCTCTCTCTCTCCCCAAAACAAAATGACAGCTCTGAACAAGTAAGCCACAGAAATGAGATGGGGTCCATTAGTATATCATCATTACATAACCTACTGCTGGCATAAGATCCCTGTGCTATCTGAACATTTGTTACCATGTCACTGGTACAGGGGGTCCATATAGCACCTGAACATTATATATCACTGCATAACACTGTGGTGCCTGATTGTTAACATGACACTGACAGGGGAGGGGGGCCATGCAGTATTTGAACATTAAATAACATGCCAATGGCAAGGAGCCCAAGTGGTGGTCACAAATGAATGCACAAAACCAGAGAGTTTTACTTTAGGGCTTACTATGAACTGCTCTGAAAGGAGACTGCACACATGCCTTTACTTGTAGGAGCATGCAGTCAGCCTGTTCTTGCAGTTAATTTCTTTAAAGCAGTATGACAGTTTATTTTTCCTCCATCATAAAGACTCCATCTTGACATATTTAAGATGGCACAATAAGATATTGTCTTACTGTTCATGCTAATGCCTGCAATGGTGATCATGTTGCATTAGCATTGTTACTGTTCAGTATCATCTACTACTGATGTATACATAATTTGCTACCATGTTGTGTTATTACTGTATTCTGCCATTTGTTACTATGTTGCAGTAGTCCTGATGCTTTTCAGGATATAGCAAGCACATCTTTCAAAAACAAATCATAAACACAACACATGACATTTTTGCCAGCATTTAGTTTGACAGTAAAAACCTCTTATACCCAATAACATTACCCACAATTCTAACCCTAAATATACTCATAACTTTAGCCCTAGCCCTAATTGTAATTAAAACCCAAACCTTCAGTAAAATTGACCCTAAGCTTAACCTAAAACCTAAATTAACTGACTTGTAAAAGTGCAACAGTAACCACAGGTGAGTAGATTGCATTTTCACTCAAATGGCTTTTGCTTAGTGCAATATTCACACAAACAAAATGCAACAAATATGACTTGACCAAACTGCCACTGAACAAGAAATGTATTCCAACTTTTTTTTAATAATCTGAAGCCATTATTTTATTTATTTATTTTATTTTATTTTACATTTGTTGACCGGGCTAGTCCAGCTGGATAATTTCCATTTTCAGTGGAGGCCCGGGGAGAAAAGCTCCACAGATTAAAACAAGGTTATACAAATTGAAGATTTACAATAAGTTCCTGTGACATAGACATTGAGTTACCATGGATACTTAATAGTCTAGATCAAGAAAAATAGAACACATATAGTGCTATCTACATATTGAGAAAGGCATTAATTCTTTATAAAACTACACTCCCTTCAGGTCATTTCATACATATTAGTGTATATACAATTTTTTTTTTTTTTTTTTTTTTTTTTGAGAACAGTAGAAACTGTACAGTCATTAGGTTGTTTGTGATCACAGAGAAAGATTGCAGTTTAGAAATAAGGAAGTATGATAGTAGAAGGTATAAGGTTTATTAGTCTGGATTGGTACAAGAGCAGAGCCAGAAGTTTTTAAGATGTGCAAGAAGTTGTTTTTTAAAAAGATCAAAGGAGCCTATAGAGGTAATGTGTGAGGGGAGGTTATTCCATATTTTGCCTACTGAGTTGGAAAAAAGGCAGTTACCTGCAGAATTGGTAATTCGAGTTGTGTTGACTTGAAGCTTTTCAGCAGAACGTAGTTGTTTCAAGTTATTATAAGGGATCAAGAGGTTACTGAGAGCAGGTGTTTTAGATGGTTGATATAATATGTTATGTGTTATTAAGAGTTGTTGATATATAATCTTGTTAGGAAGTTCCAACCAGTGTAAGTGTTTTAAGTTTAGACAGTGGTGTGTTCTATACTGGGATGCTGTGGCAAAGCGAGCTATATTGTGGTAGGATGTAGTAAGTTTCTTCAGGTTGCTTTTGGAGAGATTAGTGTAAATAGAGGAGGCATACAATAGCGTAGAGATAAGATGCGTTTGTGCTAAGGTGGTCCGTGCTTCTGGTGTAAGGTAGGGTTTGATTCTGTACAGTGAACCAATTTTTTTATTAACTGCTTTTATAGTGTTATTGATGTGGTAATCATAGCTAAGATTATTGTCAATAGTAACACCAAGCAGTTTAGTTGTGAAGTCTGGGGAGATGAGGGAGTTATCACTTGCAGTAATAGAGAAGTTTAGTTGAGTAGATTTGTGGGTAGGTGAGAAAAGTAGTAGTTTTGTTTTCTTGGGATTGAGGAGAAGACATCTTTTTGAGAACCAGTGTTCAACGATAGAAAAGGTAGATTGTGTGAGTGAGTGGAGTTCAGATTGAGTGGAAGCTGTGCAAATAATGGTAGAATCATCTGCATATTGTATACATGTAGTGTTTTGGATAGATGATTGGAGGTCATTAATAAAGATAGAGAATAAGAGTGGGCCTAGTATGGATCCTTGTGGTACTCCTAAAGAGATAGGTAGTAAAGAAGATAGACAATTTTTCCAGAGTACTGCTTGTTGTCGGTTTTCAAGATAAGATGAGAACCAGGTTAAGGAGGAGGAATCCAAAGCAAGGGATTTTAATATGTGTAGAAGAAGTGTGTGGTTGACCATGTCGAAGGCTTTTGACAGGTCTAGGAAAAGAGAAGAGGTTAGTTTGTTGTTACAATTACAGTTGATGGTGTTGGTAAAGGAAAGTAGAGCAGTGGTAGTACTATGTGAAGGTCTAAATCCATGTTGAGTGTTTGCTAGTAGGTTGTTATGAAGGAGATGGTTAAGTAATTGTTTGTGTATACATTTTTCCATGATTTTAGCTAGTGGAGATAACAGCGCTATAGGACGAAAGTTTGAAAGGTCTGTGGATTTGCCTCCTTTGTGTAGGGGTATGATATGAGATATCTTCCAGATTGCTGGAAAAGTACTTTCTTTTATGGATCTGTTTATGAGGATGGAAACAGGGTAGGCGATAACTTTGGCTGCTACTTGAAGAAATTCAGCAGGAAGGTTATCAGCTGAGGGGGTAGTGGGTTTAAGTTTTTGTAAAAGAGATTGTATGTAGGAGGTAGGTATGGGTTGAAGTTGCAGGGGAGGAAGGCAGTTGTTGATGTTATTTAAGAGCAGTTGAGAAGAATCAGGGGTTAAGTGGTTAGCTAGATTTTGTATGGAAGTAGTAAAGAAGGTATTGAAGTTGTTGGCTGTTAAAGAGGGGTTATCAGGGTCTAAGTTTTGTGGGTTTGGTGTAACTACTTTGCCTGGGGTAAGTAGATTATTGATAGTAGACCAGAACTTTTTTGGTTCTTTTTTGGTTGATTGCTGTAGTTCAAGGTAATAATTCTTTTTATCTGAAAGTATAGCTTTTTTGGTATTGTTTCTGAGTTCTTTGTAAAAAGTTGGGAAGAATCAGGGGTTAAGTGGTTAGCTAGATTTTGTATGGAAGTAGTAAAGAAGGTATTGAAGTTGTTGGCTAGAGCTGAGACTAAAGACATTTAGTTAAAGAAGGGAATTTATAAGACTAACAGAACTACTGCTTGGAGATGTCAGTACTACCATCTCTCATTGTTCCTTTCTGTGCACATGCTGCAGTAATGCTGTACCTTACTGTGTGCATGCTGCAGTAATGGTGTACCTCACTGTGTGCATGCTGCAGTAATGGTGTACCTCACTGTGTGCATGCTGCAGTAATGGTGTACCCTTTACCATGTGTATGCTGCAGTAATGGTGTACCTTATTGTGCGGATGTTGCAGTAATGGCGTACCTTACTGTGTGCATGCTGCAGTAATGATGTAACCATTACTGTGTGCATGCTGCAGTAATGTTGTACCCCTTACTGTACGTATGCTGCAGTAATGGTTCACTTTACTGTGTGCATGCTGCAGTAATGGTGTACCTTACTGTGTGCATGCTGCAGTAGTGGTGCACCTTACTGTGTGCATGCTGCAGTAATGGTGTACCCCTTACCATGTGCATGCTGCAGCAATGGTGTACCTTACTGTGCACATGCTGCAGTAATGGTGTACCTTACTGTGCACATGCTGTGGTAATGGTGTACCCCTTACTGTGTGCATGCTGCAGTAGTGGTATACCTTACTATGTACATGCTGCAGTAATGATGTACCTTACTGTGTGCATGCTGCAGTAATGGTGTACCTTACTATGCACATGTTGCAGTAAAGATGTACCTTACTGTGTGCATGCTGCGGTAATGGTGTACCTTACTGTGTGCATGGTGCAGTAATGGTGTACCCCTTATCGTGTGCATGCTGTAGTAATGGTGTAGCTTACTGTGCGCATGTTGCAGTAATGGCGTACCTTACTGTGCGCATGCTGCAGTAATGGTGTACCTTACTGTATGCATGTTGCAGTAATGGTGTACCTTACTGTGCGCATGCTGCAGTAAGGATGTACCTTACTGTGCGCATGCTGCAGTAATGATGTGCCTTACTGTGCGCATGCTGCAGTAATAGTGCACCTTACTGTGAGCAAGCTGCAGTAATGATGTACCTTACTGTGTGCATGCTGCAGTAAAGATGTACCTTACTGTGTGCATGCTGCAGTAAAGATGTACCTTACTGTGTGCATGCTGCAGTAATGGTGTACCCCTTACCATGTGCATGCTGCAGTAATGGTGTACCTTACTGTGCGCATGTTGCAGTAATGACGTACCTTACTGTGCGCATGCTGCAGTAATGGTGTAACCATTACTGTGTGCATGCTGCAGTAATGGTGTACCCCTTACTGTACATATGCTGCAGTAATGGTGCACCTTACTGTGTGGATGCTGCAGTAATGGTGTACCTTTCTGTGTACATGCTGCAGTAATGGTGTACCTTACTGTGCGCATGCTGCAGTAATGGTGTACCTTACTGTGCGCATGCTGCAGTAATGGTGTACCTTACTGTGTACATGCTGCAGTAATGGTGTACCCCTTACTCTGTGCATGCTGCAGTAATGGTGTACCTTACTGTGCGCATGCTGCAGTAATGGTGTACCTTACTGTGCGCATGCTGCAGTAATGGTGTACCTTACCGTGCGCATGCTGCAGTAATGGTGTACCTTACTGTGCACATGCTGCAGTAATGGTGTACCCCTTACTCTGTGCATGCTGCAGTAATGGTGTACCTTAATGTGGACATGCTGCAGTAATGGTGTACCTTACTGTGCACATGCTGCAGTAATGGTGTACCTTACTGTGCGCATGCTGCAGTAATGGTGTACCTTACTATGCACATGCTGCAGTAATGATGTACCTTACTATGCACATGCTGCAGTAATGATGGACTGGGTATTAATGACTGTATTCATTGTTCAGCTGTGCACATGGATGTGTAGTATACAGTAGTTAGTGGTGTATTGTGCACAACACTGCTGCAGACTGAATCACTGTGTGGTCTGTCACCATCCCACACAGTGCTTCATAAACCTCTTCAACTTATGATGGCGCTACAGTTGTTACTACAGTATGGTAATGAGGGCATCTGGTGTTGTCAGCGTTCTCACTAGTGAGAGTCAGCAGTATTACTATGAGGAGGCAGGGACAGTATGGTTTTGGTAGCAGGTCTGTCTGTACCACAGGGAGCTTCATTGCTGGTAAGGTTTTTTTTTCCACACCATACAAAGAAAGTGTTAAGTCTGTACTGATGTTACTGCTTAGCTCTGTAAATTCAGCAGCAGTTTAGCATCATCTGTAATGTTGTGAATTGCATGCAATTGTTTTGTGGGTGGGGGCATCTGCAGGTCTACTCTATTTACAGAGCACTGTGGATACACAATGGGGTAAGGCCACACAAAAGGCCTTATCCCCACTATGTTTAACTTTTATGGATCACACAGAACATCAATACATAATTCTACTACATAGCATCCCAGCTCGATGGGTGACAATGTTCATACATTCTGCTCAGAAGGCTCAAGATAATTTGGAAGTTTATAAGACTGACAAATCTGAATTAGTGAATTCAAATATTTAACTGGCACTCATCTTCCAGGTGAGCTTCACGTCTTTTCTAGTAGTTCATCTTGTTGGCAGCACACAACAAAAATGCGAATGAAAAGATAAAATATTTATTTGCTTATTAATACACACTAGGACCCAGAAACCTCACCAATATGAGATGTAAAACACTACTCAGGATGAAAGTTTACACAGCTAAAATAAGTGAAACGATAGGCGAGGATGTGGATGCACTATCCAAGGAGGTCTTTAATGATTTACACAAAGTTACACACGTATATGGACAGCGGCAGGACAACAGATGGAGAATGTATGCAGTAAGAAGCTGTAATGAGGTGAGTGGAGATGGTAGACATGATACTTGTTAAATGCATAATGAACAGAAAACTGAGAAAGTAAAAGAAGTCTATGGCTCAGTCTTTGTGCAGCAAACAGAACATTTTGAAGAGACAGGTATATTTCACAGAGGATACTGCTACTGTGGAACAGACTCCCCAACCACAGAAAAAAAAAGTTCATCCCTGTCACTTTACAAGTGGAGCTTAGATCTATGGATGGGAAAAAGAAAAGTTACCGCAGGACTGCCCCCCCCACACACACACACTGTTAATTGGCAGATGCAGCTTCTGTATGCTATATCCCATCCATGGGTCCCCTCGAATTATCTATGGTACAATCCCAGTTATTCTTATTAGGGGTAATATATAATTATCAATGATGAGATGGGTAAGGCCAATCTCTAACCATATGGGGCAGCTTATTTCAAGCACAGAAAGGGAAACAGGCTAGGCTTAAAATGGTCCGCAAGGGCAGCTAGCCTAGTATTTAACCTATGACCTATAAGTAAGTACAGCAAAGTGGTGTTAGCTGGTTAGTAAAAAGATTAGCACATCTTTACAGTAGTGTGGGCCTAGAGTGTTCTCTTGTGTAAGCAACCTCAGAAATAATTTTGTCATTCAGTGTGCATATTTTTAGCTTTGTGGTGTCACTGTGACAGTCACTTAGAAACAGGTGATATACACTAGCAATTGCTCTTCTTTTGGCTTTTTCCCAGTTAGGGGTCACCACAGCAGAACTCCGGTCCGCTAATGATTGGCAGTAGACATTTATGGTGCCGAGGTGCCAGCTCGATGCCCAACCTTCAACGAAGGCACGCTCTATGCATGTCTTTCAAATGCCACTCGACCGCGGGGAGGACATGCAGACTCCGCACAGAAGGCGCTCCAGCCAAGAATTGAATGAGAAAACCTCTTGCTGTGAGGCAACAATGCTACCGCTGCACCACTGCAGCCTGCTTACAGGTGACATACACTACCAATAATCACCTGAAATAAGATGGAGTTTTTCATGTAGCTGTCAGTAGCGGTTTCACTGTGGACTTCCAGATCAGCACGCAGTGGGAACTAGTGCAAGAGATGCACCCTTCTCTCTCACTACTACGGAATATCCCAGAACTTAGACTTTGAGAATCAGAAAAACTTCATAGTGGTGAGATAGACAGACAAACCTACAGACATTATACAGTTGGAGGCAGTGAAAATGTAGGGGCATACAATAACAGCTAAAGAATGCATAAGGAATCTGCAATTCATTTTTTTTAAATCTGTTCTTTGAATATTTGGTCAGAATTGACAAGGTTATTAAATTGCATTTACTTTACTAGTGTAGTACTATTTCCTACCAAAAGTGGTTTTCAAGTTGTCCCTGAAGCATTTTATTCACTGCCTTGCTTTCTTCAAAGTGGTAGAAACCAGGGTAGAAAAAGCCTTTTGTGCTTGGATGTTTGCTATCAAAACTGGTGCTACCCGAAGTTCTTCTGAAAAATATGTAATCAGCAGTTGATTACAGAGACTTGTTTTACTGACAGGGTGGATAGCACTGGCTAAGATATTACAGACTCTTGCCAGCCCTTATTTTAGGGTACAACAGATATTTACTGCCTATTATGTGATGTGAACTAACATCGGGTGGCATGGCGAATGGGCAATTTTTTTGGGCTAGGCTTGGAAAGGGTCTAGGGCCATTAGCCTAGTACACACCTATGAACCTATTAGACAGTTGCTGGGAGTGAACTGAAAGGGAATCTAGATAGAGGTCTAGCAGAAGGCAGAATGGAAGCACAATGTCTCACCACTTCCCCACCTCTCCTGTCGCTAATTGGTTTTATAAAAGTATTACATTTTGAGAAGATTCTTTCAAAAAAGGAATGGAAATGCATCAGGGACAACATGTTAATATTTCTGTTAACTAAACATCTGCAAAGTCCCATATTATAAAGAATTCTTCATTTTATACATCAGAAGTACAGTTGTTTAATAGTGCGAGTACCTACATAATTTGAAAAGAAACAATTATTTAACAAATCATGTGAATAAAAATGTATTAATAATATTCCAGGCTTGTAAGTATTTAACCAATATACTGTTTGCAGTTTGGAAAGAAACTACAAGAGTGGAATTTGGGATTTCACTTACACAAGGGCTAAGCTGAGATGGTGACATTCCTGACAAAGAACTAATTAGGTGTTAAAGTGGGATGGAGCGTTCTCAAAACAAGTCTTTTTTGTTTTTGTTAGTTTTGTTTGCTGGGTAGGTTCATCTGGGCAAAATATATTTTCCAGTTTACACCCAAAGAGAGAAAAGTCCCATGCTCTGCAATCAAAATGCACACCACCACCATCAATTTTATTATTTTCTGTACCAGGGAGAAGCATTTTAATCCTTCCACTTTCTGCTTCCATCATAACTCAGAAATTCACAGCTGCAAAGAACTTTTCACGTGAGGAACACATAAGAGAGTCCACCTCATTCACAGACGTGGCATAGACCAGACAATGCCCCCAAGGACAGACCCTCAAACAGGCTGTGGACTAACTCTCCTGCATGTAAGATTGCTGTTGGACTAGCTTCTCAGGCCCTACTAGTGAGGACTCAAGCCTGCACGTTTCCTCTACTTTGGTCAAAGATGAGGGGCCCATGGGAGGTGTGTTTAAACTCCGATGATCACCTGTTATCAGTGGATGACCTATATTATCCTGGAAAACTACCCCTTGAATCAACAAACCCCAGGAAGGAGGAACTCTGGGACATGGTCTTCTTTCCCAGGGCCTTCCTCAGGGCAAGCAGGACCAATCAGTCTTGGTTGATCTGGTGTACTGTGTTTCCCCCATGCAAGGGTCTATTGCTTAGGGCCAAGACATTAAACGTGTGTTCAGCATCTGTTGAGAACTACAGCTGTGGGCACAGGAACAGAATCTTACAAAGTAGGGTGGAAGCCAGTTCTAGGCTAACAGCATGCCTGTGTCTACCCTAAGGTGCTACCTTCAGTCGTCCTGATATCCAATGCATATCAGTCACATGCTTACCTGAGTGAGTTCATGCCTACTGGTAAAAAGCAGCACAGGACTCCCTCCCACTCTGGCTCCTATGACCACTCTTGTGGATCCAGAAACCATTTCCTGTGAGACAGACAGGGTTAGTGAGTCCACCAATCTACCTCCCAATAATCTCTCTTAGGACAGATGCTCAGGTTGATGAGGAATGGCCTGGATTGGCATTGATCCCATATAATGCCAATATCTGGTGGATTTCCTTGGGAAGAACCCTAAGGATCCCCACATCATTGCCTTCATACAAATTGCTATTAGGGATGCTGTTCAGGTAACTTGAAAGCACCTTGTCTGTGGCCTCTTCATTCGCAAGAAAGCAGATGCCCTCTATAATTCCCCACTCGAGTGGAAACAGCCGTTTACTATCTTCATAACAATAACAGTTATGTGCCATATTCAGTTCAGCATAGGTCCTACACACCACAGCACTTGGCTAAAAAAATTAGGCACCAAAGCATTGGAGAGGTGCAATAAGCAGAGTCTATTCAATGGCCAAGCTGGAGCTTAGGGTTCAACCATTTATCTTGCATATCCTTTCCTATCTTACAGGCTGTGCTCTGGAAAAAAATGAAGACTCACTTTGGGCTCAACAGAAAGTTGTGGAGAATTGTATGATGCTAAAAAGTTGGGAATCAACACATTCACCAGTAACTTTGTGAAATTACTCTGGACAGGACTGTAGACCTAACCATTTGCCTGGTAATTGTATGACTAAGTTTATTCTCTCTTGAAGGGAAACTCAAGAGTAACTTTCTGGTGCCCACCTTAATGGGAGGTGGTCTTCAGTCAGATCACCAAGACAATTTTTTTTGGACATTTGTAAGAGGAAATAAGTCCTTACCACTTGGGAGTGTTTTTATGACCTTCCTCTTATCAATTCCTCTTCCTCTGCCAAGCTAAGCAAAATCCAAAAGAGAAAGGGGTGCCCTACCATCCAAAGAAAGTGCTGATGCTTCAGACAGTCTTGTTCTGTCATGACAGCTAAGTCACCCAAGGGCATGACTCTTAGCTGCTCCTACTTTCATCTGGGTCTGACTGTGGGAAGGTCCCTTTCTCACTTTGGAGACCCAGCACAAAGGAGCTAGGGGTTCAAACCATGGTCACTCAACCACCTCCTGAAGTTCATCAGTCATTCAGCAGAATAAGCTCTGATGGCAAACGAGTCCATATCAATGGAACTCTTATGACAATCATGGTCCCTAGCATTTAAAAGGCTATGCTAACTGCCCTGGTTTTGGAGGAGGAGTGGATACTTTATTCCTGTCTCTTCCTAGCTCTGGAAGGGATCTGCCTCACTCTGGACCTCTGCACCGGCACATACAGTGTCTAGTTCCACTTGGTCATTATGCATAGGATCAGCTAATGCCATTGCTCCTGCAAGCACTCTGATCATGTACATAATGGACACACAGTAGATTCCTTCAGTTCACTGTGTGTGGACTTAATTTCCAGTATATACTGTTCCCATTGGGGCTTTCTTCAGATCCCACCATCTTCACTAATGTGTTAAAACCATATAGATTGTTCTCCATATGCTCCCCTACTATCTGTTTGACTGGTCCCCTCCAAGGTCTCCCTAGACACATCCTTATAATCAGCATCTACATGGTTGCAGTCTCGGGGGGGGGGGGCAGCATAAATTTCCAATGATGATCATTTCTGCCCTTAGAGAGGCCCCAATAGATTGTAGTTTGGCTGACTTCATGTGGGAGGTTGGTGTAATGGTTGAGATATTGGCCTTACAGACACAAGGTGCAGGGTTTGATTCTTGTATTAGTTAACTGACTAGGCTTAAAATGGTCCACAAGGGCAGTTAGCCTAGTACTAGTTTATAAACCTATAAATCTATAAGGTGCAGGACAGGGGTCCATGTATGCAGTGAACTCTCTTGTCTCTTCTGACGTTGAGCTTTATGATGCTATTTTAGTTTTGAGAATATGGGTGTTGCTACAGACTGTGAGATGTCAATTGCTACAGAGCCTGATATCATCACATTAACCTTCTTCCAGGCCTTCTCTTTTTGGAATAAAGTGAAACTGTTGCAGATGTAGAACAGGTTTGCTCTGTCAGAAGCTAAAAACAAACTTCATGGCACAGGACATAAAGTTGCTTTTGTCCTCTCTTCATGCAGACAATCAGCTTATCATGTGGTATATAAAGAAGCAAGGAGCTACACAGTTCTACACCCTGTGCATTATCTGTTAAACTCTGAGTCGCTCCACCAATCCTCTCCTAGATCTGCAGATTCAGAGGTTGTGATTGGCTATTCTCATTCAGCGCTTTAGTAGTTCACAAACTGACCAACTTGTCATCTGGAAAAAAAAAATGGTTGTAGTAGTTGCATTCTCTATCTTCTGCAATGAAAGATTCCTGTATGCATTCCTACTGATTCCACGTCTTGTGGCAAATTTCAAAGAAGAAAGTCCAAAAGTAATTGCTGACCAAAAAGGTTGCAATTTCAGGTTTGTGTCCCTGATATTACAGCAAAACTGCCTATACTTTTCTAAATATGTTTTCCATAAATTAACAACTAGCTCTGCATCAGAGCCATGATCCCAGTGCAGATCATCTTCTATCACCAGTTAGGTGCCAAGATATCATGGAGGATGCTAGGAAACCATTGTATAGGCTGGTCTATGTATGTATATGGAAATGGCTCTTAGTTTGGGTAGAAAAGTGAACAGTACTGCCTTGGTCATTTAGCTTACAGATGGCCATGTCTCATCTCAGACATCTGTGTGACTTTTGATGTCAATGTGCATATGTCAATGGTGAGCAGCACTTTGGCACCAAAGACTGGTCTAACAGTTTCTTAAAGGAATGCTAGATCTTTGTTCTCCTTTTAAGAACATTCTCCTCCACAGGCAATGAATTTCATGACTAGTAGGCTTACCTGTTTGCTTTTTGAGCTTCCTTGTTCCATGGCACTGAAGTTTGTTTGTGGAAAACACTCTTCATTGTGGCACCATCTCTGCTGTAAGCACTCAAGTTTATGAAACTGTAGCTAGTAGTGAATGTCTTAGAATGAATCCATGTTTTCAAACAATTTTTTTTTTCTAAAGCATTTAGATCACTGCTTATCTTTCCTTAAAGTAGTAGAAACCAAGGGAAAAAAAGCCCTTTACACATGAATGTTTGCTATCACCACTGCTGTTATATGAACTGGCTGAATGAGTCTAGGAAGAGAGATCTGTTGTTTTTCTTCTTTGTTGCAGGGAAGCAAAGCCTTCATCTACCAAGAAAAACCCTTCGAATGAGTACTGCCCACATTCTGATGGCCAATCATCCAACAGAAGATGCTGGGGTCAGAATACACTGCATTTGAGGAGTAGCTTCTTCTAGTGTGTACTTCTGAAGTGTCTCTGCTGCAGACACTTACACTGTGGCCACCTGATCTTCAGTGGATGCCTTCACCAAGTATTAATCTCTCACTACCAACTTTGGCAGTATGGCTTTGTTTGAGAAATCATTATCATAGGACTCTTTGTCTTCTAACCACTGTAATGTTTAAATCTCTGACTCCTTTACCCCTGATGGGTTATTGTCTAGCATTCATCACAGACAAGTCCCCATCAAGTAGATTCCTCTAGGTTTTATATAAAAGACTTTTTTGCAGTATTAATAGATCTATGCAGAGGTGCCCACTGGATGGGTCAGGTATATTCATCCTCTATTCTCCCTGGATGGAATCTCCTCTACTTGCTAACATAATATAAACAAATCTACAGTTGTTTCCTGATTTGCACAAAGGTATTCACTAGTCACCAGAGGTGATCTGGTGGGAGTGGAAGACAGGTATGCTTACAGAGGAGATCACTGCATACATTGGAATAAGCACATGTACACTCCTAGGTGTGGAAACTTCTGGAATCTTTACAAGATTGAGATTGATGGAAAGAATGAACTCGACTAAAGACCCATTAAATAGGGTACTTATTGCAGATAAATTGATATGGAAAGAATGTATGTGTCACTTTGTAGAAAAGAATGTATGTGTCACTTTGTAGAAAAGAATACCTTCATACATAATATTAATTATACATTAAAAAGTGTGCCAGACAGGCATAATAGTTTTATCATCACAGTTAGTTTCGTTATACACATCACCTAAATCTGAGTTCTAAAATGTATATGCAGTGTATAAGCCCCAAACTACTTTAAATTTGTCAAACCACACTTTAATGTCATCTGAATACCCATCTACCCTTACCTGTCATCCCACTATACTCCACAACATGGTACTCTCATCATGGCCTATGATACTGTAATGTTAGGGTGCTAGCAGTATCCCTAACCCAGGAAAAAAGCCAGCAACCCTTACTTTCTGCATGTCAGCTCCCTGAAGCTGAAATGGCTACTTTAATATGGAATTCATCTGAAGAACAAGCTGGAGTGACAGTGTGGATTTTCCTCCATGTGGTGAACAGCATTTCTTTCTTTCTTTCTTTCTTTCTTTCTTTCTTTCTTATTTTTTATTTGTGAAATCCCATTTTTTATATCTTAAAATAAGCAGGGACAGCTCATCATCTACAATTTGAAGGCAGTTAACAGATACATCTATTCAGGACTTTGAAGCAGCACTTTTGCATGTTTGTCTTACGGAATTTCCAAATTTGAGGCTAAAGAAGAAGAAAAACAAAAAGCGTTGACCTCCTGCTCTTTATCTGAAACAACTTGTATTCAATTTTCTCCTAATTCAGGGACGAGAACATTTTTGACAACTAGCGTCACTTCACATGTGAAATGTCAGCCTTCCTCCTTTGGTCTCTTATTTGTTGGCAACAAAATGGAGCTCCTATTGCCAGTCCATTTTAACATTTAGTGATGGCACTTTAACAGAGTGGATGAACCACTGACATTTTACTTTGGCTACCAAATAATAAAGAGAAGGTGAGATCACTGTCATGGGACAGGATTCACGTAGCTTACCATTCCTCCTTTCTTACTGCTCTCTTCTTAGACAAACTCCTTAACTAAGCCATAAAGCCTTCAGTCCCTTGCATGTACCTGTCCCACAATGTTCTGGCTGTTGACAGTCACCTATGTGTGTATATATATATATATATATATATATATATATAGAGAGAGAGAGGAGAGGGAGTGCTCCTTAAGTTTCATCAATCCACTTTAGTGGTTAAATTTCACTTTGCAGCATTAGGTTCATAGGTTGGTACTACGCTATCGGCCCTAGGGCCTATGCAAGCCTAGCCATAACAATTCCTTGGATATTTCTTCTCACAGTATTTACTTCTCTGGACCCCTGTCTAGCAGGGCGACTGACATGATCCCCGGGGTGAATTTCCTATCTCCCATCCAATCATCAAGGTTCCTTTTAAAGAGAGCCCATGAGGTGCTCTGCTTGACATGTATGGGCGGTCTATTCCAGAGTATGGGGAGTCTCTGGGTCAGGAACCTATCCCTCCAGCATGTTTTGTTCATTGTGATGACAAGGTTTAGATCCCTGGAGTGTGTGGCTTTGAGGGATTGGGATTTCTTTAAGTGGAGCATGTCCAACAGCTCAGGGTTTGACATGGCCTTGTATGTTAAGCAGAGATCGCCTCTGAGTAGACGATATGCCACAGAGTATAGCCGGAGTTTTTTTAGATGGTCAGCATATGGCATCTGCTTTATGCCTGTGATTCTTTTAGTGAGGTATTTATGTGGCCTTTCCAGCTGTTGCAGATGTCACATACCAAATGGGGCATTATACTCTATAATGGGTCTAATGAGGGATGAGTACAGTGGGACAATGACCTCCTTTTTTCTGGATGAAAAGCCCTTAGTGATGAGGTGTGCCACATAGAAGGATTTCCTGACTGCTGTGGGGATGTGGTTATCAAAAGTGAGACCACTGTCCACCTGTGTCCCTAAGTCTCTCATCACACTTTCGATGTTCAGTGTCCTGCCACCTATGTGGTAATTCATGGGTACATGTTTTTTTTCCAAAGGGGAAAACTATACATTTCTTGGCATTAAGCTTGAGCCCATGGCTCTAGCACCAGGCATCTGTTTATGTAAGGCCCTTTTGTAGAATATCCACATCATTTGGGGACTCAATAATAGCTCCCAGTTTGCAGTCTTCTGCAAACTTTGTTAGCCAGAGTCCCTTAGTGTTGGCCTGTACCTCAGAGAAGTAGATGCCAAACAAGAGTGGTCCCAGGACTGAACCCTGAGTACTCCACTTGTCACTTGTCTGGAGCTGGATTTGGAGTCGGCTACTTTTACAGTCTGGATTCTGTCAGTAAGCCAGTTGGCAACTCATTGAGTGACGGAGGGATTTATGCCCAGCTTAGTAAGTTTATCTATGATTCCAGAGTGTGGGGATGGTGTTGAAGGCCTTGGCGAGGTCTAGGTAGGCTGTGTGAACTGCCTTACCCTTGTCCACAGCTCTGGAGACTGATTCGAAGAAGTCAATCAGATTTAGGAGACAAGATCAGCCCTTCACAAACCCAAACTGGGTGGGGTCCAGTGTTTGAACATTGCCAATGTATTTGTTTATAAGTTCCATGATAATGCGTTTCATGCCCTTGCAGATCAGGCTTGTCAGACTGATGGGACGGTAGTTCCCGGGATCCAAGGCGGATCCCCTCTTGTGGAGTGGGATAACTGTAGCTGTGTGCCACTCAGTGGACACAAAGCCTGAGGTGAGGCTATGAGTAAACATGACACTTAGGTGAGGTGCCAGTTCATTTTGTAGTTCATGTAGTACACAGCCTGGGATGTCATCTGGTCCCATGGATGCTGTATTTTTAGCTTTGGATAGTGCATTAGATAAAAAAAATGGTCAAAATCTGCAAGTATTTTTTCAGTGTAAGTGAAAAAATGTGTACCTTTCACTTATACTTTGTTTCTGTGAGGTATACATTTTTGCAAAGTTCAGCATTCAGTGGGGAAAAGGGAAACTCCTTTTCCCCCACTGTTGTGCAATCTTAGAAATGGTATATATGTGGGTGTGGGAGGTGCATCGTCTGCCCCCCCCCCGCAATAAACTGTTTTGTGTTTTATTTTTAACAGTTTTGACAAGTTTGCTGAAACCCTGTCAGTTCACAGAGTTGCATTTCTGTGGCTCACTCATCAATGTAGTTGTACTGAAAAAACACCAAAGAACATAATACATGCTGACGCACACTGTGAATGATATGAACAGGTCTTTCTATATCCGTAGTTCAAACAGTGGTCAGATGCACACCTGGATGGCAGCAGGCTGAGTTTTGTCCAGTTAAAACAATCCCTGCTGAACACTGTCAGATGCATTATTTTTTCATCAGTTGTGCATTGAACACTACTGACTTCCTGGTGATAAACATTTCTTTTTATTAGAAATTGAATTATAAAGTTCATTGCAGTGCATCAAGTTGTTGTTGTTTGTCTTTCAGCTTTTTCTCGGTAAGGGGTTGCCACAGCGGAACTCCGGTCCGCTAATGATTGGCAGTAGATTTTTACGAAACGCTGAGGTGCCAGCTCGACACCCAACCTTCAATGAAGGCAAGCCCATTTACACACGCATGTATTTCGAATGCTACCCAACCGCAGAGAGGACATGCAGACTCCACACAGAAGGCACTCCAAGCCAAGCCGAGAATCGAATGGGAGAACCTCTTGCTGTGAGGTAACAAAGCTACCGCTGTATCACTGCGGAATTGACGCTATTGCAGTGCATCAAGTAAACATGATTAAAACATTGACGGACTGTACCTGTCGGCACATTAGAATTCATTTTGCTCTGTGCTTTACTGTGGCTATGTTTGATACAATTTATACAATGCTGTTAATGTTAGATAAGTCTGTTTAACTGAATGCTACATTACTAATTGCACTAAACAGCAAACAACTGCGGTTAAAGATAAACAAGAAACACTTACTAAAGTGTTTATAGTATGTTTCTGGATATTAGCATATGCTACCAAAAGGTAACTTTGTAAGACTGCATTATCTCTCAACAGTGAAACAGCAATCACTAAAACATTTAGGCTACATATTGCACAATTTAACTCTGTAATTTTGGCATTTCACCACATTACTTTGTACACATTTTAAAAATAAGGTTCTAATGTGGAAGCCATCACATGCAGCCTGCTATACATAAGGTTTTAATATGCCATATACAGTCATATTCAGCAAGTATACACAGTATAAATAAATTATTTTTGTAGGGGGTGCACTTTACTCTGTCTCATATTAAACATACTGATGCTGAGGTCATGTTAACTCACAGTAAAAGGAACATCTGTTTTTGCGGGAAGTCTGAGCATTTACTCTATTTCTGATGGGGTGTGCAAATTGGCGGAATGATAACTGCAAAAAAAATGTAAGGACTAATTGGACAGTTTATTTTTCAGCATTTGGCAGTATTTTCCTATTTTGATGTTTACACTGAATTTTTAACAAAAAACAGATTTGCCTACATAGGATTCATCTGCATGGTTCTTGTTCAGCTGCTAAGTACCTTACAATATATTCTAAACAGACATCACAGATACCACCATCATCATCATCTGATCTGTATTTTGGGGAAGTTATACCTGAAAATAGCTACTAATCAAGTAAGCACTCTGCAAACCTAACTACAACAAAGAAGTATCTAGCTTGGATGATATTTTTTGGAAACACAGCCATATTCAAGAACTGGGAGAGGTGTTTCCTTGTTATAACTTCACTGTATGTGACTGGTAAAACGATTGGCCTGGACTGGGTATATATCTCAGACAAACAGGATTGTACATTACCTCTGTGTGGGACTCAGGATACTCCATACAAGGTCATCCACCTGTCTACGGAATATTATCCCCGCTCCCAACTCTGTTCAGTAGGAATGTATGGCTTTGCCTTGCAAATTAGATTGCATAGATCCAGTTCATCAAATCCTGCAAAACTATTTGGGTGCTGACAAACTAAACTAATATATATAAATAAGAAGGGTGGCCACCACAGCTGCATGCAAGAGGCTGCATCCCCTGCCCCCTCCTTGGTTAAAAAAGATCACAGAGACAGCATTTTAGAATGTCAGCCTCACTAAATTACCTGCTAGGTAATGAGGTGTTGATGAGTAATCATGCAAATGAACTATTTACACAGGTAACAGTTTTGTGTAGAGCTGTGGCTCTCACCTTTTAGCTACCAGACTATAAAAAATAGTTCTCCATTAAAAAGTGTGACGGTCCATTCTCAAAAATAACACCAAACCTGAAAAATATCCAGAATCCTTGGTGGCCCACATAGCCCTACTACAGTCTTATAGAATATATAGCAGCTTTCAAATGTAGACCCCAAAGACCATCATTCAAAGTGCATGAAACCCTGTGGACCCTGTCATGGTGAATTACATTCACGGCATAAGCTGTAAATGGTATTTACACATAAGTAGTATCAAGCACATATTGTTTATTTTTTCTGTTTGCATACTACCTACAGAACAATCATCAGTTAGGTACAGCAGACAAACAATTACGCAATTGAATGGTACATGGGCAGTCAGTAATAGCAAACTCCCAACATGCACTACCATCTCAATCTCTTTGATGGAACGGGTTATCACTTGCAATGAAAGCTGCACAGTAGGCTAGCTGCTTCTAGAAGAGAAAAGTTATGTACCATGGTTTGCTCCTTCAGAATACAGTGTGCCACATACCTACAGCATGGCCCTAGTATGCCAGCTTTCATGACAACCAACACCATCCCTGTACACAAAGCATGCATTTCATGTGGGGATTTTTTTTTTCAGATGGGTAAACCCTTCACCTCTGTGGAGCCTGATGTTAGCTGTCATCTGTGAATGCTCACAATGTAGGAGCTTTTATAAATCTCTCACAGAGCTTTAGTTGTACTTTAGTGTTGGTCTAGTCTACTGGCTTTTCCTTAGCATGTCCTGCACACCTTACTACTTCCATCAAAGTCCCTGTGTTTGCCACATTATTTTCTCCAGCTCTCTCTACTCATTTAGCACTGCTGTACTCATAGAATACCATATTTGCGGTTTCTTCACAGTTATTCTCTGTTCTTTCTTCCTCTGTCTTCCTTCCCCTATATCCCATGTCTGCTCTTTATTCTTCCTCCCATCCTGTCCTGTAGCTGCCATTTTTTCCTCTGTCCCACTGTAGTTATTTCTTATTCCCCTTCCTCAGTCCCATGCCTTCATTTTTTTTCTTTTAAATAATTTTGCATCAATTCCATGTACCACCTGCAACTCAAATTCATGCCAGTAGCCTTCCTGTCCACTCACTGCATTTTAAATATCACACTGTTTTCTTCATGTCCTAGCCAACCATCCACCAGTGTACAATGACATCAATGTAGGAAGAATGCATGTATTTCACTAAAGACATCTGTTGACATCCTCCCACCAGCACCCACCCAAAATATTACCCACGTACTGCAGAAGCCCTGCCTTTGCTGCAGGTTCATAGATAGTGCAGACGTGCTGATCCAGAAAGTGAGAAAGGAATGCTGACCATGGCAACTTGATCCTCCCCAACACCTTTCTGGTACCCAGTCCTCCACCCCACAACTCCCTGGGACGCAGGCCACTTATCAAAACCTGAGTTGCTGGTTTCTAAATGGAAGTGATGCCATGCATAGTTCACTTTGTTACCTCTTTAACTTCCTAAGCTTCTATCCAGTTTTGTGCATTGCTTTCTAAAAATAAAATATAGGTCTAAATGGTAGAAATCCTGCATATTAAAAATTAAATCTGAAGTCCGTAATGAAATAATTACATCAGTCATTATGCAATCTGTTACATCCAGCTGTACTTTAAAGTTTGCTAGACAGCTACTCTGTGTGCCATGTACTATACTGTACGTCATTACTGCTCTAGTGCTGTTACTTTCTAAGCTCTAGGAATGTTTTCCACACAAGTGCAACTGCTTCTCCAAGGTTATGTCAGAAAGCAGACTCCACAAGTTTACCAGCCTTGCAGCAACAACTGCTATAAATGCAGCCTTCTTTTAGATTATTCTATCAAGCAGTCAGTACCTAGAGTCAAGACTATATTACACGAAAGAAACCTCTGAGCTGTGAACAGACACTGGAGACAAGGAAGGAGAACAGGGCATTCTGAAAGTAGCGGACCCCTCCTAATTCAATGTGGGTTGCACTAGTGCATTCCGGGTAATGAAACCAAAATGACCATGTGTGAGGCTACTTTCCAGTTCCATAGACTGTTATGCCTAGATGAATATCAATCATCACCAGCCAGGGTTGAATCTTGCACGCACGCACACACACACACATATATATATATATATATATATATATATATATATATATATACATTTTGGATTTCCATACTCTGATATGTAAGTATCTCACCTGCTCAGACACATAGCATAAGCACCACATCACCATGGGGTATTTTATACCCTCCCTTAGCATGTGCTTCTGCCCACACACATGCCTTTGAGGGCTACAATCACCAACTTGGAATATCAAACCCACATTCTCCAATTCTGTGGCCACTGGTGCCATGTAAGCTTCAGTTTGCACTGGTCTGTGACTGGTGCTGCTTTTCTCAGAATACCTTGGAATCCTTCATTTAAGGTTTGCAATTCTGCAGTATTTCTGCTCCTTTGCTCTTATTTATCAATTTGTTGTAGCTTAAATTTGTTTTGCTTTACCTTTGTTTTATTTTAAATGTGTTCTTCCCTTGAGAGTTTGTAAAAGTAATTATTTTGGGCAAATTAGCAAATATTCCTTTTCTGTTCTCTGGTCTGACTACAAAAAATATTAAGTGTAGGTGTTCTGTGAGAGGCGCTGAAAAGTAGCATTAATTACTTAAGGTATGAAGAACAGGAAAGGGTAATATTTTTAGAGCTGCCACTTACCTGTGACTGTAACTGTTGTAAGACTACTTTGGAATCCTTCATTTAAAGCTTGCAAGGTTGCATTGTTTTCATCTTATCTACTGCCATTTGTTTTTGCTTAAATTTGTTGTATTTTATTTGTTTTATTTTTTTTCTTGGAATTTTAAAAGTAATTATTTAGGGCAAATTAGCAAATACTTATGTTCTCTTCCCTACTCTGACTACAAAAAGATTACGTTACGTGGTCTGTGAGAGGAGCTGAGAAGTAACATTTGTTACTAAAGTTTGTAATCTTTTAAAGATGACAAGTGACCTTTGACTTCAGCTGCTCACCTCTCAACTGTACAGATTCTCACAGAATGTCCAGACTTTTGCCTCATATTTTTGGCATGTTATTCATAAAATTGTGGTTTTGACAAATCATTGCTGAATCTTTGAGGACTGAAGTCAGAAAATGTTGTATCTTTTGGCTTTTCCCGGTTAGGGGTCGCCACAGTGGAACTCCGGTCCGCTAATGATTGGCAGTAGATTTTTATGTACCGATTTGCCAGCCCTGACGCACAACCTTCAATGAAGGTATGCCCATTCACGCATGTCTCCACACAGAAGACACTTTAGCTGAGAATCGAACAGGACAACGTCTTACTGTGAGGCGACAACACTACCGCAGCACCAGAAGTCAGAAAATAATGACAGATATTTGAGATTCAGACTTCATACCCTTCAGAAAATCATGCCAATGCAAAGCCTGTTATTCTATCAACTCTAAAGTTTGTAAGAGCAATATTTAATTGTCGCTATTTTTGGGCCTTTGCCCCACCATTACTTATGGACATGTCCAGATTTCTTGCTCCAAAAGGTTCAGAGCTATGTGCAGTTGTTGTATTTTTCACTCAACCACCCTTTCTCTGTTGTACTGTTAAACTCAGTGGCTCTTGAGTGTCCCCCATCCACCTCTGTACATTTGACTTTGGGAGCTCCTCCCACTCTCATCTTTCCTGCTCATAGGTTCATAGGTTGGTACTAGGCTATAGGCCCTAGGGCCTATACAAGCCTAGCCATAACATTTCCCTGGCTATTTATTCCCAGAATATTTACTTCCCTGGTCCCCTGTCTAACAGAGTGACTGACATGATCCCCGGGGTGAATTTCCTATCTCCCAACCAGTCATCAAGGTTCCTTTTGAAGAGGGCCAAAGAGGCGCTCAGCTTGACATGTATGGGCAGTCTATTCCAGAGTATGGGGAGTCTCTGGGTCAGGAACCTATCCCTCTAGCATGTTTTGTTCATTATGATGACCAGGTTTAGATCCCTGGAGCGTGTGGCTCTGAGGGATTGGGATTTCTTTAAGTGTAGCATGTCCAACAGCACTGTGTTTGACATGGCCTTGTATGTTAAGCAGAGATCGCCTCTGAGGAGGTGATATGTGACAGAGTATAGATGGGAGTTTTTTTAGATGGTCAACATAGGGCATCTGCTTTAGACCTGTGATTCTTTTAGTGAGGTATTTCTGTGGCCTTTCCAGTTGCTGCAGGTGTCTTGTGAGGTACATACCAAATGGGGCATTGTACTCTATAATGGGTCTAAAGACGGATGAGTACAGTGGGACAATGACCTCTTTTTTTCTGGATGAAAAGCTCTTAGTGATGAGGTATGCCACATAGAAGGATTTCCTGACTGTTGTGGCTATGTAGTTATCGAAGGTGAGACCACTGTCCACCTGTGTCCCTAAGTCCCTTATCACACTTTCGGTGTTTAGTGTACTGCCACTTATGTGGTAATTCATGGGTACTTGGTTTTTCCCAAAGGGGATAACTATACATTTCTTGCCATTGAGCTTGAGCCCATGTCTCCAGCACCAAGCATCTGTTTCTGTAAGGCCCTTTTGTAGAATAGCCACATCATTTGGGGATTCAATAATGGCTCCCAGTTTGCAGCCATCTGCAAACTTTATTAGCCAGAGTCCCTTAGTGCTGGCCTGTACTTCAGAGAAGTAGATGCCAAACAAGAATGGCCCCAGGACTGAACACTGAGGTACTCCGCTTGTCACTTGTCTGGTGCTGGATTTTGAGTTGGCTACTTTTACAGTGTGGGTTCTGTCAGTAAGCCAGTTGGCAACCCATCGAGTGACATAGGGATTAATGCCCAACTTAGTAAGTTTATCTATAATTCCAGAATGGGGGATGGTGTCAAAGGCCTTGGCAAGGTCCAGATAGACTGTGTGGACTGCCTTGCCCTCATCCACGGCTCTAGAGACTGATTTGAAGAAGTCAATCAGGTTGAGAAGACAAGATCGGCCCTTTATGAAGCCAAACTGGGTGGGGTCCAGTGTTTGAAGGTTGCCAAAGTTTTTGTTTATAAGTTCTGTGATAATGCATTCCATGGCTTTGCAGATCAGGCTCGTCAGACTGATGGGATGATAGTTCCCGGGATCCAAGGTGGATCCCCCCTTGTGGAGTGGGAAAAGTGTAGCTGTGCGCCACTCATTGGGCATGAAGCCTGAGGTGAGGCTATGATTAAACATGACAGGTGGGGTGCCAGTTCATTTTGTAGTTCATGTAGTACACAGCCTGGGATGTCATCTGGTCCCATGAATGCTGTATTCTTACCTTTGGAGAGTGCATTTTTAAAAAAAAATAAACAGCCTCTGCAAGGCTCGAACATACTAGACATAAAAACTAGAAGGCCCTCCACTTATTGTTAAAACTTAAAACTTAATTTACTCTCTATTTCATGTATTCCTGCTGATTAGTTCACACGGAGATGACCACAGTATTAATTACTTATCTTGCATCTTCCTTTTAAATCACAAACATCTGGGTAAGACTAGCAATGGCTAGTAGCATACAAACCACGTCTCAGGAATCAGCTTTGATTAGTGTCTGTTGGGTCCAGGTTAGAGAAGGAACACATGGGGTATTATTTTGTAGACTTTTGTAGAAACTGCTAATCACTGGAAAGCCTTAAACTACTTCTTAGGAGCTTGGGATTAGTGTTACTGTTTTGCTCCTAAAGAGAAGCACAAGGACCTTGATCCATGACTGCCTTTGTTTGGGCAGTATGCATGCGAATTTCTTGACTGGCCTGGCTTTGGACAATTGTGCAGCTTAGCTGTCTTTCACTGCTGTTGAACATACTATGCTGGACATTTATTAGGAGAAAACTACAGACTCGTACATCTTGAACAAGACTGTTGATCACCAAAGAGCCAGTCACCTTCTGCTCAGAAATCAGCTTGGGATTAGTGCTGTTTTACTTCTGGTGAGAGAAGGAGCAAAGAGACTGATTCCTAGTTGTGTATAGCTGTGGTTTTTCAAGAACTAGTAGTAGCCAGGTAAGTACGAATAGTCAAAGCCCTGTTAATTATAATTCTTGGTAAACTGAATTCTGCATTTTCACTAAGTATTGGTAGATAAGCCACCATCTAACCTAACTTCAGAGTATCATCCTAAGTACTTTATTCAGAAATGTTGATGGTCTGCTATGGTAGTCTCCCTCCAAACCCTCAGTATTATGATCTCTTCCACTCTTTGGCAACATGGTTCAACAGTCCACTCTCACCCCATATCAGGGCAGTCTGACTTCATTAGGTATTCTAACACAGTACAGCAGCAGCTGCCTTATGCTTACCAACTGTTCATTGCTTCTACCAGCTGACAGTACAACCTGTGAGAGATGCAAATATTTAAGAAGCATGGAAACACAACTCACTGCTTGCAAGCATCACACATCTACAAAACCACATCAGTCACTATACATGTCTAGACCAAAACTTATGTAGAGGCTGTAAAGAAAAAATTGCCAAAGTTTCTTACAACACACTAAAAGATTTGATCCATCAGCACTCAACAATTATTTATCCACTCCCACATAACGTAACCCCACACAGATCACCAGAAAAACAGGCCTACTCCACAGAGGGAAATGTCTTAGTCACAGGAAACTCTACAGTTAGGCATAGAGACTCCACACTCACTAGAGTGGACAAGAAGAATGCGGCTGTATGTTGCTTTTTTGGTCAGGATCTGTGAAATCATAAGGGCTGCAAGGTCCCTTAAATTACACAAGTAGTACTAAGACCTTGTATGGCCTACGTGGGAGTGAAGACCTGAGGTGCTCCACCCAGGGGACAAACAGAGATTACATGATGGAACTTAACATCTATGAGTTAAGAGTCAGGAAAGACACTGGTTTTGAATAGTATCTTTGCATTCACCAAGAATGATGCCTAGATACTGAGACAAGATTATTGGCTGTAACAAATGGCTGAGTAGTTGGTATCATTCTAAGGAGATCCAGTATGTGTTGGCTTGGGATGAGAAGGTAGACAAGACAACCTGTTTGACAAGGGATGAATTACACCCCTCATATCATGGCCTCTGTATAGGTTCATAGGTAGGTACTAGGCTATCTGCCCGAAGGCATTTATAAGCCTAGCCAGAATGTGTTGGCTTTTGCCGCCCCCTTAGATTAGTTCCCCTGTGCCTCTGTCCAGCAGAGCCACTGAAGTGATCCCCGAGGTAAACGTTCTGTTTCCCATCCACTCATCAAGATTTCTTTTGAAGAGGGTTAGCAAGAAGCTCTGCCTGATGTAGATTGGGATCTTGTTCCAAAGCATGGGACGTCTCTGGGACAGGAATCTATCCCTCCAGCATGTACTATTTATTGTTGTGATGAGGTTTAGATCCCTAGAGTGTGTGGCTTGCAGGGATAAGCTTTTCTTTAGGTGCAGCATGTCCATCAATTCTGGGTTGGACATAGTCTTGTATGTTAGGCAGAGATCCCCTCTATACTGAGCAAGGCCTTTGCTGCCCCTTTAGTGCCTCTTTAGGCAGTATCTCTACTGGGCATTCCTATATAACAAACTCAAACCGACATTTTGACAACATCAACATCATGGTGGCATGACTTAATGCTGGGAGTCTAAACAGAAAGATGCCAGAACCTGAGGCCTTCCTGCAACTCAAATACATCTGTATCTGTGCAGTTACCGAGGCATGGTTTCAATCCAATGACAACACTCCCTCTGTACCTGGGTTTAGTGCCCATCATGCCCTCAGGTCCTTGGGAAATAGCAGGGAAGTATCTATTTTTGTCAGAAACACCATCACCTCACATCAAAGTATCCACAACCCTAACAAGGGAGCTCCTGGAGGGCAAATCACAATTAAACTGCAAGTATTTCTGCTTCTTGAACTGTTTTAAACTGTTTAAAGTTGTTTTTGCACCTGCACTCTTAAAGTTTGTCCTGTTTGTTGCATTTACCTGTTGAGGCTACACATTCAAGTGCGCTAGCCTGTGTTACATATTTATTGCATTTTCCTGCTGTTTGTTGCAAAAAAGAAAAAAATGATCCTTGTTTCCCATCTTTCCTGACCTAGAATACTCCAAATACAGGCTTTGCTGTATTCTGGACTTTTGGAAAGTTCCTGTGTTGCCCATTTCCTTTCATGGATAAAGGGAGGCTTCTTTGTTCACCAGTGGCAGTGGGGAGCTTAGAGCAGCCTATCTATCCCTGGAGGAGTGTTCCCAGCACAAGAATCTGGTAGTCTATTGGCCTTTTTGGGCCAATTTCTAGCTCTTTCAAGTCCCCCTGTATAAAACCCACTTTGGTGCGGTTTTTGCGCTTGTTACTACCCAGCCAAGCTCCTCGTGGTCCTGCAGAGTGGTGCTAGCAGCAGGGAGGCTAAAAGAGCGACTGCTAACCTGATAAAAGTGTTTTTTTTCCTGCTACTACCTGGGTAACTGTCTGATCTAGCTAAACTACAAGTATGTATGCTTCTTGAACTGTTTTAAACTGTTTAAAGTTTGTTTTGCACCTGAACTTTTAAAGTTTGTCCTGTTTGTTACATTTACCTGCTGAGGCTACACACTCAAGTGTGCTAGCCTGTGTTACTTATTTATTGTATTTTCCTGCTGTTTGTTGCAAAAAAGAAAAAAAACAAAAAAGTTATCATTGTTTCCCATCTTTCCTGACCTAGAGTAGTCCAAATACAGGCTTTGCTGTATTCTGGACTTTTGGAAAGTTCCTGTGTTGCCCATTTCCTTTCTTGGATAAAGGGAGGCTTCTTTGTTCACCAGTGGCAGTGGGGAGCTTAGAGCAGCCTATCTATCCCTGGAGGAGTGTTCCCAGCACAAGAATCTGGTAGTCTATTGGCCGTTTTGGGCCAATTTCTAGCTCTTTCAAGTCCCCCTGTATAAAACCTGCTTTGGTGTGGCTTTGCACAATTTTGCGCATAACGCAGCATCGGACAGCTCCGCTTAATTGAGTTTAAACCATTCTCGGCTCCACAAAGTCTGCTCTTCACTTTTTCCCTTAGAACTGATCTAGTTCTCATAATAAACACCCTATTCCTACTCTAAAGCCTGGCACTTGCTCACTAAAGCAATTATATAAGTCAGCAGTAACAAATTAAAAGCACTAAACCCTCACAAACTCCCCTTGAGTACCTTGTTCCCCATTGGCCCTTTTTTCAATTATAAAGGAATTCCCAATACTATTCTAGCATGTCCAAAAGTCAGTTGTCAATCTCCTCTCCGGTCCAGCTGGTGAATCTGGGAATCTTGAGGCAATGTTACAACTGCCACAGACAACCCTCTCCTCCTCCCAACAAATTCCAACACATGTGAAAGATGCAACCATATAGCCAAACTGGAGGCTAAGCTCTCTCAACTCAGTACTGGCGTAACCAGTCAGGAGGAGAAGGAAGCCACACTCACTACAATTCCAGTCTCACATAGACCTACCACGACAGCAAACCAAACACATAAACACACAAAAACATACTCGGAGGCTCTAAATAAAAATCTGCCTAAGCAGCAGAGACCTCCAAAGCAGACACCCAAGCAACCGCTACCCCAAAACAAAACACGTGCAACACATAGCTCACAAAGCCAGTGTGCCGAACAGTCAGAGCCCTTAAGGCTAAACAACACACCTGATACACTTGTAATGGGTGACTCTATCGTCAGGCACACTGACGTCCCGCTCACCAGGCTGAACAAGGAGAAGGTCACGGTGAGCTGCATGTCGGGCGCTAGGATCCGCCACATAACACAAGCACTCAGGTCACTCCAAGGCAAGTACAAATATGACTCAATCATTGTCCATGCTGGTGTGAATGACCTGAAACGTACCTCCCTGGACTACATGAAAAGAGACATAGAGGAGCTCTTTGAGCATGTAGCCCAGTTCGGTATGACCCTGACCTTGAGTAGCATCTTACCCTCACCAAGACTGATGCCACAATATGAAGACAAGATGATCAATTTCAACAATTGGCTTAAGTATTGGTGTCATTTAAAGGGGATCCAATGCCTGTCAGCCTGGGATGACATGCTTGACAAGCCACGATGCCTCGCTAGGGATGGCTTGCACCTGTCACCCCTGGGCTTTCGGATACTGGCAAAGGCTCTTGCCACTCCCATAGTGCCTTTTTTAGGCAAGGCTCAAAAGACAAACCCACTTCCATAGGTATCACAAGGGATAAGAAACTAAGAGTAATGCTACTCAATGCCAGAAGTCTAAACCTCAAGATGCACACACTCGAAACTCTCCTTAGCATGGAGAACATCGATATCTGTGCAGTAACAGAAACCTGGTTCAAGGCTCCCGAGAGCACCCCAGCACTACCAGGTTATACCTCATACCATGCTTTTCGGCCCCAAACTTGGACGGAACCACAAAAGGAGGGGGAGTATCAATATTCGTCAAAGATACCCACACCTCCAGGTTGGTGGCACAGCACGAAGCATCAGAGACTATCCATGTGCAACTAACAGTGGGTAAAACTGCCTTCCAGTTTATAGCCTGCTACAGACCACCCTCCCAAACCCAGGAACCCCACTCGGCCTTCCTGAGAACATTGGAAAATATGAAGGTCTCTCCAAACACCATTATATTGGGCGACTTCAACTACCCAAACATAGACTGGGAGCAATACTCTAGCTCCAACACCCTAGCCCGAAGGTTCCTAGAATTTATAAACTCAAATGCTATGGAAAGTACAGTTTTGTACCTACCATAAATGTAGATGTTCAAGTGCTAATACAGCTGCAGTAATCACAGATGGGTTTTCTGCCATCAGGCGGTCCCTCGGTCGGCCGAATTCCAAAGTCTTGGTCCGGCGTCGGTTGTCGTCGCTTTCTCTTCTGACGTCAGTGAGGCCAGAGTATATAAGACACAGCCGACGCCATGTTCTTCAGTCTTTCTTGCCCCAGATGTCAGGTGCCCCCAAAAGGAAGGCAATACCTAAATAGTGCTTATATGCATATACAAGCAATGCAATATAATCCAAAATCAGTAGTAGCAAGCAAATAAAACATAGCTGGATAACCCAGTCAGGTAGTATGAAGAGGTTGCTAGGCCTCGTGCCTTTACCAAGTGGGGAAGGAGGGAGGGAAACCTGTACTGCAGCTGTATTAGCACTCTAACATCTACATTTATGGTAGGTACAAAACTGTACTATGTTCATCGTGCATACAGCTGCAGTAATCACAGATGGGTAGAATCCCAAAGCTATGCACTGGGTGGTAGGTACTAGGAGGAACTGGGTTGAGCCAGAATGCCCTGCAAAACAGCAGTGGCAAAGCCTGCTCTTGTTCTGGAATATAAAGGCAGATGGTAGTGTTTTGTGAAGGTATGTACAGAACTCCAAGTGGCTGCCTCCAAAATATCTTTGGTAGGAACTCCTCTGAGGAAGGCTGTAGAGGTAGCTGTGGCCCTGGTGGAGTGTGATCTGATACCTGCAGGAACAGATTTCCCATGATAGGAGTAACAAAACCATATGCAGTGGCCTATCCACTTTGAAATAGTCTGCTTTGTAACTGGCTTCCCTTGAGTCCCTACAGCATAGGACACAAAGAGTTGTTCTGATTTTCTGAAGGACTTTGTTCTGTCCAAATAATAACGAAGCTGCCTATGGATGTCTAAGGAGTGTAGCAGCCTTTCCCCTTTGTTTTGAGGATTGGGGTAAAAGGTGGGTAGGTGTATGGCTTGATTTAAAGCTACCCTGGATACTACTTTAGGCATAAATGATGGGTTGGTACGAAGGGAAACCCTGTCCTGATGGAAAATGAGAAAGGGCTGCACCGCCATGAGGGCCTGAAGTTCAGAAACCCTACGAGCTGAAGTGATGGCCAGAAGGAAGGCTGTCTTCCAGGACAAATATTGCAAATCTGTTGAGGCAGCTGGTTCAAAGGAGGCAATGTTAATTTTTCTAGTATGTAATTAAGATCCCAGGCTGGTATTGGTTGTTTCCTTGGTGGTCTTATATTCTTAGCCCTCTGAGGAACTGTCGTAAGAGTGGGTGAGAAAATAAAGGAGGATCCGTGTTGAATTCCGCAGAGATGGCTGAGGCATGGATTTTTATGGAAGAAAAAGTCCAGTGTTCAATAGCTCCGCTAGGTATTGTAATACCTGAGGCAAGTTCAGTTTTCTATGGTCCTGGCCTTTTTCTCATTCCAAGAGCAAAACCGCTTCCATTTTGGAGTAAGCTTTTCTAGTAGCTGGCCTTCTGGCCTCCAAAATGACATCCTGTACCTCCTTGGAGAGTAGGTTCTGTTGTGGTGTTAAGGAATTTTCCATGCAGCGAGATTGAGTGTTTTCAGCTGACTGTGAAGAGTTTTGTAGCTGTGCTGAGTCAGCAGAAGAGGCATTAGAGGCAGGGACCAGGGAGGAGTATGTGTTAGGCTCCTCAGGAGTGGGTACCAGTGTTGCCTTGGCCAATCTGGAGCAATCAGTATCATCTTCGGTTTGTCTGTTCTTGCTTTCAAAAGCACCTTGGGCAGAAGAGGCAGAGGTGGGAATCGTAAACTGTCCATGCTGTCCAACTGAATGAAAGGGCGTCCACTCTCCAGGCCTTTGGGTGAAAGGTCTTTGAACAAAACTTTTCCAATTGATGATTCCTGTGGGAGGCAAAAAGATCTATGTCTGGCCTCCCCATGCTTGGATTATTTCTGCAAACATCTGAGGATGTAACTTCCATTCATGTGGATCTGTCATTTTTCTGCTTAGATTGTCTGCCAGTGTGTTTTCCAATCCTGGCAAGTACTGTGCTTGAAGTTCGATTTGTCTTTCCAGAGCCAAGTTCCAAAGAGTCATGGCTAGTCTGCACAAGGGGTATGAATGTGTTCCTCCTTGTTTGTTTATGTACCACATTACCGTGGTGTTGTCTGTTCTTATCAGTAATTGTCCTGGATGCAGGAAGTCCTTGAAAGCTGTAATTGCATTTATTACTGCTAGCACTTCTTTTTGATTGATGTGAAGGTGCTTTTCCTTTTGGGACCATTTGCCCTGAATGCACCTGTTCGTCATGTGCACCCCCCAGGCGTAGTCTGAGGCGTCTGTGGTTATGACTTGTTTTGCTTGAGGCTTGCAGAATGGGAGGCCTTTGTTTGCTTGACATGCTTGGGCCCACCATAGAAATTCCTTTTGCAAACATGGAATTATTGGTATTATTGTTTCCAAACTGTGACTGTGTTGAGACCATAGGTTTTTTAGGTACCATTGAAGTTTCCTCATATGCAGCTTTGCAAATGGAGTTAATAGAATGCAAGATGCCATGAATCCCAGAGCCTGCAGGATTTTCCTTGCAGTAAGCCTGGTACTTTTTGCTAGTATTTTGAAGTACTGAGATAGTTGCCCTTGTTTTTCTGGTGTAAGGTAGGCCATCTGGGTGTTTGTGTCCAAGTTGGCACCCAGGAAAGTTATTTTCTGGGATGGTGTTAGCCTTGATTTCTCTTTGTTGATTGTATATCCCAGAGAAAGCAGTAACCGTGTCACATATGCCAGATGTTCCAGAAGTATGTTCTTGCTGTCGGCTTGGATCAGGCAGTCGTCCAGATAAGGGTAAATTTGTATCCCTTGAAGTCTGCAGGAGGCAATCACTGATGCCAGGCACTTTGTGAATACTCTGGGCGCAGTAGATAAGCCAAAGGGCAATGCAGAGAATTGATAGTGGATTGAACCTGCAAGAAATCTGAGGTATCTTCTGCAGCTTTGTCTGATTGGGACATGCAGGTATGCCTCCTTGAGGTCCAATGTTACCAGCCAGAACTCCTTGCCCAGCATGGGAAGAAGCTGCTGTAATGTGAGCATCTTGAATTTTGGTACGATTAGAAATGTGTTTAGGGTGGATAAGTCCAAAATGGGTCTCCAGTCGGTTCCTTTCCTTGGTACCAGGAAAAGTCTTGAATAAAAACCTTGACCTTGTTGGTGAGTAGGTACCTCTTGAATAGCTCGCATGCTTATGAGCTTTGAAATTTGCAGTTGTGCCTCTGCCCTTTGATTTTGTGGCAGGTTTGGCATGCCTCTCATTTTTGGAAGAGTGTGAAATTGAAATTTGTAGCCTCTGTTTATAATGTCTAGGATCCATTTGTCTGTTGTGACAATATGCCAATTGCTTGCAAATAGTGCTAGTTTTCCTCCCAAAGGTGCTGCCAGCTGAGACATGCTTGGCATGGAAATGAGGAGTCATTGGGTTTGCTTCCTGTATTGTTGTGCACTGTCTTCGCCACCTCTTGGTGCTGGAGTTTGCCATTGTCGGCCTCTATATGATCCTTGTGATTGCCCTCTGCACCTTGTGTGTCTGTATCTACCTCTTTGGGGCTTGTCAGTGGCTGGAAAGGACCAGTTTTTTGAAGGCCAATTTCTGCTAAAACGTGGTGGTTGGACCTGTAAGAAGGCTTTGACAGTTTGCATAGATTTGGCTTTTTCTTCCATTTTCCGTAGTATCTCCTCAGCATTAGTACCAAACAGCACATCCTTTTGTAAAGGAGCATCTAGAAGTTTAGCTTTCACATGATCTGGTAAATTTTGTTCCCTAAGCCAGGCATGTCTGCGAATGACTGATCCTGTAGCTGCCGCTCTACTTGAGGCCTCTAGGGCATCATAACCACATTGTAAGGTGTGTTTACCCACTTGTTCTGCACTATGCATCATATCCTGTAACTCCTTTAAATCTTGTTGTTTAGGTTGAGACATTTTGTTCCTCAATTGTGATAACAGGAACTGTTGATATTTAAGCATATGAAACTGACAATTTAAAGCCCTCATGGCTAGGGTGGCCGAGGTATAAACCTTTTCCCCACCTTTCCAAAGATCTTGATTCCCTTTCTGCAGGAAGTGGATTTTTGGCAGTGGAGGCCTTCAATCCCTTGGGGCCTTGTGAAATGGTTTCAGGGTCAGCATTATGGCTTTTGAAGAGAAATTGGTGAGAGCTGGGTACTCTGTAATACCTATCAGGTTTGACTGGTGCAGGAGGCAGAGAATCCGGGTTAAGACAAGCCTCTGAATAGACATCATCCAGTATGTCCAAAACAGGGGGTATAGCCAGAGGTCTGTGTTGAGGTAACAAAAGAAATTCCCTAAGTCTTTTCTTGGAATCTGAAAAGTCTTGGCCTTCCCAATGGAAGTGTTCCCTCAAGGGGTGTAAGGTTTCCCCAAAGGAAAAATCCTCAGGAGGGGATACAGAGGGAATGGACTGTTCTGCATCCGAATCCTCAAAAGGAGAGTAAGAGTGTTCCTCTGCATCAGAATGTTCTGATAAAATGGATCCCTGATCAGAAGAGGGAGAATCTTCCTCCACTCTGGGTCTCTTGTCTGGAGGGGGTTGAGAATCTCTGATAAGAGTAATTAAATCCTCAGCCATTCTAAGCATCTGTTTTTAGGCATGGGACCTGGAGATGGGCCCTGTACAACAGGCCTCATGGGCTGCCTGGCTGCTTTGGATTTAGTAAAGGCCTTAATTGAAAAGGAAGATGAGGGCCTAAATACACCATGGGTGGAGGTGGACCTGTCCACATTAGTAGGCTCAACATTAGCAGAGGCTTCGGTTGTAGTCTGGGAAAGGGCCGAGGACCCAGCGGTCTCGGGTACAGAGGACACCGCCAAAGAAGTGTCGTCGGTAGTCAGGGACTGCAAAGGCGTCTCGCTGAGAACCGGACCACGTGTAGCCTGTTTTGGTGTGGTGTTGGCGGGGACCGCGGGCCTCACGTGTCGGTCCTTTTCCTTACGTTTTTTGGTCAAAACAGTAGTCGGGAGTGTCCGATGACATTTTATAATCAAATGCTTTACCAAAGTAGTGCTGGGCGAACTCTGCCCGATGCTTAATAGTGCGTTTATTGAAGGTAACGCAAAAGCGACAGCCTGAGACGTTGTGGTCTGGGCCCAAACAAGGTATGCAGCGGGAATGGAAATCCTTATGCGGTATTTGCTTCCCACAAGAAATACAATTATTAACTTTTTCTGACATCGGTCTGAGGCAAGAAAAGTTTCCCCAACGGGGTACTTAGCTTTAATGAAGACTTCTGATTCCAAAATATTCATAATTCAGGAGCTGGCCGACCGGCACTTGCGAACTGCTTCTGCTTCGGGCACCGCGCGGCAAAAAAGACTGGAGAACATGGCGTCGGCTGTGTCTTATATACTCTGGCCTCACTGACGTCAGAAGAGAAAGCGACGACAACCGAAGCCGGACCAAGACTTTGGAATTCGGCCGACCGAGGGACCGCCTGACGGCAGAGAACCCATCTGTGATTACTGCAGCTGTATGCACGATGAACATCAACTTGTTACCACTCCCACAAGAGGGGAAAACATACTGGACCTGATCATCATCAACATGGGGGCTCTATGCTCCAGACCAGAAGTGTATCCCTCACTGGTAAGATCAGACCATAAACTAATCTCACTGGATATTCACATCCCGACCCCACCCCCTGCCCAGAAAACCACAGTGAAAAACTATTCTAAAGCAAATTTTACACTCCTCAAAACTGAGGTGGAATCCTTCAAAGCCCCCGGGCCTGTGGAAAATATGGCCCAGACTGCAGAATCAAACACATTCTATGAACACCTTCAGGAATGCATGGATCATGCAATCCCAAATAAAACCAAGACCCAATCCTCCAAAGGCAGGCGTCCTGTCTGGTGGACCCCAGCCATAAACAAACTATACAATAGAAGGAGGAAGCTACTACATGATAGAGCAAAATCCCAAAAAGGGAAAGCATCTCTGATCAGTATTAGCAAAAAACTACGGGCACTCATAAAATCGTCTAAGGCCAGCTTCGAGAGACAAATTGCACAGGACACTAAGGATAATCACAAGGCTTTCTTTAGTTATGTTAGGAACCTGGGTGGGAATTCCCAGATATGCTCAGAATTAGTCCAAAATGACAATAAATACACCGAACCCACAGATATTGCCAACATCCTAGCGGACAAGTTCAGCGCAAACTTCTCCCCCCCCCACCAAAAGGGCAAATATCTATCCCAGCAGAGTGCTGCCCCCCTGACATCTCAGATGAGCCGCCCTCTCCAAAGCAAAAAACACAGCAGCAATGGGACCAGATGGTGTCCCGGGCTACATCCTACATGAACTCCAAGAAGAGCTAAACCCAAACATAAAACTACTGTTCAATCTCAGCCTTACTACAGGATATGTACCCAAAGAGTGGTGTACAGCAACAGTGGTCCCTCTCCACAAAGGTGGTGCCTCAACGGATCCTGGATACTATCGCCCCATAAGCCTGACTAGCTTGGTCTGCAAAGCTATGGAAAGGATCATCATGGACCTCATAAATAAAGATATTGGGGACCTACAGACACTGGATCCTACCCAGTTTGGCTTTGTTAAGGGCAGATCCTGCCTCTTAAACCTGGTCGATTTCTTTGAACCAGTCACCAAGGCCATTGACGAGGGGAAGGTGGTCCACACAGCCTACCTGGACCTCACAAAAGCCTTCGATACAATACCCCACTCGGGCATTATAGATAAGCTCACCAGCTTAAATATAAACCCCTGTGTCACTAGATGGATTGCAAACTGGCTCAAGGACAGAACCCACATGGTTAGAATTGCTGGAGCCATGTCAGACTCCAAACCAATTACAAGTGGCGTCCCACAAGGCTCAGTCCTGGGACCTCTCTTGTTCGGTATATATTTCTCGGAGGTACAGGCCAAAACGGAAGGACTGTGGCTGACCAAGTTCGCAGATGACTGCAAACTAGGCACCATAATCGACTCTCCAGCCGACACAAGCATCCTACAAAAGGGCCTCATAGAAACAGACAACTGGTGCCAGAGCCATGGCGTCAAGCTAAACGCCAAAAAGTGTACAGTCATCCCTTTGGCAAAAACAAAGTGCCCACAAATTACCACATAGGTGGTAATCCATTAAGTACAGAAGAAGTAATTAGGGACCTGGAGACCCAAGTTGATAGCAATCTCTCATTTTAAAACCACGTGGCCAAAGTGGTTAGAAAAACATTTTATATAGCCCACCTAATCATGAAGGGATTCACATCTAGATCAGGGGAGGTCATCGTGCCTCTTTACTCATCCCTCATCAGGCCCATAATTGAGTACAATGCCCCTTTTGGGATGTACCTTACCAGACACCTGCAGCAACTGGAAAGACCCCAAAAGTACCACACCAAGAGGATCAAAGGGCTCAAACAGATGCCATATGCTGCCCGGTTAAAGAAACTTCAGCTCTACTCAGTGGCATACCGCCTGCTCAGAGGCGATCTGTGCCTGACTTATAAAGCCATGTCCAACCCAGAATTAATGGACATCCTGTACCTCAGAAAATCCAAACCTCATCGAGCTACGCGCTCGAGAGACTTGAACCTCAGCACTGAAATAAATAGGAATGCTGGAGGGACAGATTCATAACCCAGAGGCTCCCTTCACTCTGGAATAAAATCCCAGTCCAGGTTAGGCAGAGTCCCTCATTGACTCTCTTCAAGAGGAATCTTGATGAGTGGATGGGAGATCGTAGGTTTACCCCAGGTATCACTTCTGTGTCACTGTTAGACAGAGGCACAGTATACTAACCTCGAAAAAGGGCATAGCAAAATTCATTTAAAATGGGTGGCGAAAGCCAAACACACTCTGGTTAGGCTTATAAATGCCCTAGGGCAGATAGCCTAGTATGAACCTATGAACAATCCAACTATTACTTTACTGACGTCCCCTTCAAAGTCTCCCAAAGATCACACAAATTATCTTGCTATCATTGAAGGGTTAAATATCAAACAGAATATCTTCTTGCTAGGGATTTATGAAGCACTGACTGTGCCCACCTACATTTATAAAAATGGTTATGCTTAGCATTTTCTAGACTTTAATACCAATGCACTGTAGGAAACTGTAAAAGTTCTCATTAGAAACTGTAATGTCCTTGAACAGGTCTTTACCAGCTTAGGCCCTGCCTGCATCCACCATGAAGCTCATCATCCCCAGAAATAAGTCACCTTCTCTCTCAGACTTAATAGTACCACCTCACCACCAAATGAAACAATTTTAGGGGCAACTTCATACCAAATCTACTTCAACTTGTAGAAGACCTATGTAAAGTTCTCAGCAATCCCCCACAAGTGAACTCAACTGGGAGGGCTGCCACATGCACCTCAAAGTTTTACTAGCTTACAAACAGATGTATAGAAACATCTGTTACTATCCACTCTAAATATATTGGTCAGTTCAGGAATAAACCTCTCTGGTGGAGAAACTTTATGACAAAAAAGAAAGAATGAAAAGTTATAAGAAATCCCATCCCCTGCTGCAAGACCACACTGAAACATGCCATCAAGGAACTTAAGAGCATAATTAGAAAATGTAAATCAGATTACAAGCTTAACGTTGTTATAGATACCAAAGCAAACTACAAATCTTTCTTCAGTTATGTCAGGAAATTAAGGAATAATGTTCAATGCACTGAGCTCATCCATAGTTATATCATCCGATCCCAAGAATACAGTCAATATACTAGCAGACAAATTTCATGCTAACTTTACCCCAATTACCCAGGCTGTTATGGCCAGTATCTGTGAAAATATAGTTTCCTCTGTAACCACCTTGGAATAAATCTTAGAATCTTTGTAGAATCCTTATAAAAGTCTAACACAATATTTCTATGGGACCACATAACTTATCAGTCTGCATCCTCATCAAAGCCAAGTATGTAATACATGGGCTTCTAAACTGTTCATCCTCGGCCTATACACAGGGTTTGTACCCGATGCCTGTAGAACAGCCACTGTGACTCCCCTAGACAAGGGTGGCCTCTCTACAGACCAGCGTAATTATAGACACATCTGGCTCACCAGCCTTATATGCAGCACTATGGAACAAATCATAGCAGAAATCATTTATGCAGATGTAGGCAACTTAGCAGATCTAGATTCCAATCCGCTTGGTTTTGTGAAGGGTTGGTCCCATCTCTTGAAACTGGTAAACTTCTTTGGAAATGTTACAGAGTCTATGAACAGTTGTTACTCTGCACACTGCTTAATTTTGACCTGACCAAGGCTTTTAATACTATCCTCATGTTAATATCATTGAAAAGGTAGACAAACTGAATGTAATCCCCTTTATTGCCTGCTGGATTACAAACTGGCTATCCAGCAGATCCCAGTAGTGAAAGTTACTGGTACCCTCTCTGACCATGAAAGTATTGCTAGTGAGGTACTGCTGGGATCACTGCTGACGTTCTCCTAGTTTGGCATTTATTTTGCAGACATCCAAACCAATATCCATAAAGTATAGTTGATCAAGTTTGCTGATGACTACAAGCTGGGTACTGTCATCCGCTGATTCACTGATACTATACTGTTCCAAAAATGGCTGGAATATGCACATACCAGGTGTAACAAAAACGGTGTCAATATAAGTGCAAATAACTGCAGCATAGTAGTGTTCCCACCTCATATGTTATAAATGGTGCTCTTCTTCAAATAGATTTGGTTACAAGAGACCTGGGTATATATGGACAACTATGTCTCATTCTATCTTGTTTCCACCATAGTCAGGAAAAAGCCTTAAATCCTTCAACTCTCCCAACAGATTAGCACAACTCTTGTTACGCTCAGTAGCCTCCCAGCCACTATGAGGTGACTTGTGTCTTACTTTTGAGCCATTTAATACCCAATCCTATTTAACCTCTTGTTCAGAGATGCAATGGCTTTTCAAACATCAGAATAGGGACCTAAATAAATTCAACAAATAAACAAGACATCTGGAGGGACAGGTTCCTAACCCAATGTATTCCCAACCTACGGACAAGTTACCACTACAGATCAAGCAATGGACTACTCTGTCTGCATTTAAGGCTAGTACTGATGACCAACTGGGTAGACATTCACAAGGGTTATTATGCACAGCCCCACTTAATTTGGGAGGTGGGCACTTAAGTACTCATAAAGGGTGGCAAGAACTTTTAAGTGTGTCTACTTAACGGTGTATATGGCTGGGTCTATATTAGACTGTCAAATTCTTCTTTCATCGATGGCTTATTCATTGACTCCTATCCATCAAAACTAACTTCAGTGAACATTGAAATTGTTTACAGGGTAAGTAACCAACTGGGCAACACCAAAACTTTGCCCTTTTCCCCCACCATGGTGTGATCTTGGAGTTAGTGTATATAGGTAGGGAGGGGGATGGCGGATGAAGTCTCCCACTTGGGTGGGTTATATTTAGTGTGGTGTGTGCTTTGGTGGGGTAGGGGCAGTCCTGCATACATTTTTTGTTTCTCATGCATAGATCCAAGTTGGACCTGAATATAGACATGTATGAACTTTGTTTTATGTGGATGTGGAGTCTGTTCCACAGCAGCGATATCCCCTGCAAGATATACCTGTTCCTCTAAACCATTCTGTTGATGTTGCAAAAGAGGTTTTAGATCCATAAACTGAAAATTTCTGATGCCATCTGACCTGATGATGTGCAGTAAATCATCAGTAATGTGTTGGAAGATGACTTATATGCCAGACACAGGCCACCTCTTAGCAGCCTGTAGGATACTGAATACAGTGATAGGGTATTGAGTCGGTCCATGTAGGACATGTTGTTTAGGCCTTGTATCCTCTCTGTGGGTATTCAATCATTGCATGTATCTGGACAGATACATGCTAGAGGGGGCATTATATTTAGTGACTGGCCTAATGAGGGCTGAGTAAAGTGTGAAAATGACAACCCTAGTTCTAGACACAATCCCTTTGTTTATAAGCTGTGCAATATAGAAGGACATTCTTACCACAACAGGCACACTGTTGTTCAAAGTTAGGTCACTGTCCACATAAGTTCCCAAATCCCAAACAACTGGTCAGCTCTTAGGGGCATATTTTAATGTGGTAGGTGACTTCCAAAAGGATATAATAATGCATTTTTGGTGTTTAGTTTCAGTCCACAATTTTGGCACCAGTTATTTACTTGAGACAAACCTTCATGCAGGATGGCCAACTCAACTAGGGATTCAATGACTGCTCCTAGCTTGCAGTCAGCCAGAGCCCTTTGGTATTGGCTTTTACCTCTCAAAACTAGATGCCAAATAGGAGAGGTCCCAGCACAGAATCTTGGGGGACTCCACTCATGCCTGGTTTGTGGACAGAACTTCTCCTATTTTGATTATCTGCATCCTATCTGTGATCCAGCTGGAAATCCAGTGGGTGACATAGGGGTTTATTCCCAATTTATTTAGCTTTTCTACTATGCCCGAGTGGGGAATTGTGTCAAAACTTGGACAGGTATACTGTGTGTACCATTTTCACTTCATCCATTGTTTTGGCGACCTTTTCAAAAAGATCCACCAGTTTGAGTAAGCAATACCTATCCTTGATGAATTCAAACTGAGATGGGTCCAGTACCTGGAGGTTCCTTATGTCCTGCTTGATTAATTCCATGAGAAGTCTTTCCATTGTTTTGCATATGAGGCTGGTCAGACTTGAGTCTGTAAAAGGTCCACACTTATACAATGGAACGACTATAGTGGTTCTCCATTTGGTACAAAACCTGTATGGAAGCTCAGACTGAAGTGTTAGGGGTGTGGCTAAATCTTGCTTCATGTGATTTGAGATACATTCAGAGATATTGTCAGGACCATATATGAAATATTTTTAGCTTTTGATAGCACTTTTAGGACTCGGGCAGATGATTCTAGTTTCTGTAGATAGGCACTGTGGATTTCTTTTGTCATAGATGGAGTTCTATACCTAACTAATATTGGTACTATACCCTTTTGATGGTTATTTGGACATGAAAAATCTCTACTACAACATGTTTCTTTACCAGCCTTGATGCAAGTCTTCTCTGGATGAAGATTAAGATATATCCACCTTTTTTCCTATCCATCACAGTAGTGTTATACCCCTGCACAGCTGGAGTGCTCTCTGCTACTTTAAACCATCTCTCAGTCACTACACAGATGTCAAAGTCTTCCAGGGTGAGAAGGGTTTGCAGGGAGTTACATTTCTTGTTCAGGCTCCTAGCATTGATCACTAACACCTTCATATTTTCATTTGCTTATTTCATTACTTTGGCAGGTTTATCCGGTTGGCATTGCCTAAAAAAGGCACTATGACGGTGGGGCAATGTTTTTACCAATAATCAAAAACCTACAGGAAACAGATGCAGGCCATCCCTGGTGAAACAGTGTGGTCTGTCATTAACATCCACCCAGGCTGCCACATATCAGATCCACCCAGGCTGCCACATATCAGATCCTCCTAACAAATGACACCAAGAACTAATACAATAATTGAAGTCAATTATGTTTTGCTCATACTGTGTCATCATCTTTGCAGAAGGTCGAATGGTGCTCAGTGCTAGGCTCATACCAGCCTTGGACACAGTCTGAAAGCTCCACCATGTCTCTCTTTATATAGTCCAGGGAGGTAAGTCAATGACACTGGCATGAACTATGAAAGAGTCATCCTGGTACTTGTTGAAGGACTTAAGCGCATGCATGATCTGATGGATACTGGTACCAGACACGCAACTGACCATCACTATTTTCCTTGCTCGGCCTGGTAAGAGGGACATCTGTAGGTCATATAACTGAGTCACCTATAACAAACATTTTTGGTTGTGTCAAGCTCAGCAGCTGTGACTTTTCAGACTCCTTGTGCTATGTGAGGAAGTAGGCTTAACATGCTGAGTATACTTTTTTGCCTGTTTTTCATTTTGGAGGTCTTTGAGGTTTAGGCAGGTTAATCTTTAGAACCTCAGCATATAATAGATCATGTCTATTGTGATGACCTTGCAGATGTGTGGAGTACTGCTGGTGATTTTGGTGTCTGCTTTACTCTGTGTGAGCTTTTTGCCTCCAATTATATTGTCTATGTACATCTCTCACACACTGTGTTATGTTGTTTGAGTAACAGATGACAGTCAGAAAGCATGAAACAATTATAACACTGTCTGAAGATACTCATCTCAATCAGGATGGCTAGAGACGTTGTGGGTAAGTGTTGGTTCATGATACTGATAGGAATTAATCTGAGCCAGGGGTAACTAACTACTTGGAGTTTGGTTTTAGAATAATGTCTGGCTGGACTTTCTACAGAGTACTTAAAATTCAATACATAACTAGCCTGGAAATCTTCTTCTGCCACAGCAAGAATCAGTAAACTTTACAGTTAAGAAAAAAATCACTAACTTATTACTAAAATCAGGGCAAGCAGTATCAGTACACTCAATATTAAACAATTTTATCAAATGGTCTTTTAGCCTGGTGAGTAGTTTAAGAGGAGGGACTTTGCAAAATGATACTTATGTGCTTATTGTCAACAGCCAATAAACAGTGAGAGGGAGGAAATTATGTTGTTAAATTATCATAAGGTGCGGGAAACAACAGATGCACTATTATCATAAGGTGCGGGCAACAACAGATGCACTATTATCATAAGGGGCGGGCAACAACAGATGTACTATTATAAGGGGTAGGGAACAACAGATGCACTAGGTTTAAGAACTCTGAACTTCTGAGCAGACTATCCTGGAACTATTTTTAAGTAAAGAGAAGTCCTGAATTAGCTTAATATACACTCAGTAATAATGAAACAATGGTTTAATACCAACAATTAGACCACTTAAACAGCAAATATGCAGTGCAACTATGCACTGGAATTACTAATAAAGACCTTAACTAAAGCTAAGATAGGCTATTACAATGAGTTTAAAATCAGACCAAGAAATGAAAACATTTGTCTTACTCTGCCTAATGGAACTATTAAAATCTACATTCTATTATATTGTAATCTATAATCTGCTTACAGTTCCAGTTAAAATATACATATGGTAGACATTATCAGCCATATAATTTATATACCTCCTTCTCCATCCACATTTACTTTTAATATTCAGCTTCTCCATTGTCAAATATATATATTGGGTAAACTCATTTCTTACCTCCCTTTCCATTTTATGGCAATAATTCATAAAATGGTACAATCACTATTATGAAGGATTCGTTACAGCTATAACCTCAGAGTATACATGTTAAGCTTAAACTGTTTATAACTGGAAGCAAATTACTATGTAAACCTCTATCTTGCATATTGAATCTCATCCATTCCTCTGGGACCCCTTCAGAGTTTTAAAAATGTCATCACAAAAATGTTCACTCAAAATTGCTCATCGGTCTTCAGAAAATGGCTACAAGACTCAAACATTTTTCTCTATCCAAATCAATGGAAAATGTTGTTTGTTAGCAAATATTAGATATTATTAAATATATCTATAAAAAGGTAAATTGACTTCTAACCTAAATTTAGTAGTATCACTAAAGTTTTGCTCTGTGATCAGATTTTGACTAATAGGAACAAGGTTAATAAGTGGGGTAACCTTCTTGGCTCTTAAAAGAGCTTTTAAAGTGCTTACCATGACTAACAAAAACTCTTGTTTTTTTATGGATTTTCTGGCAATGTCTCAATGTTTACAAGCTACATTAAGACTATAACAGTCAGACTTGTAGTCAATGATATTTCATCAGTAGATGTGACCTTTTTTATGGGTGCCCCACAATTTTTTGTTCTTACACCATTACTAGTTTCTTTATGTACTAAACAATCTTCCAGCAGATTTGCTTTCCAAATCTCAGCTGCACCCTTTATACAGATTATGTGATATCCATATCACATAAAACGTATTGCTTACCCAGAGATTTACACCAACTGTTTTGCCTGATTTGAAACTGGCCCTACTTCAAATCAACTTATCATTACTTCATCTAAACAGCAGCTTTGGCAATCCTTTTTCTATAGTTACTAATTAAAGGTATTGCTACATTACACTTCATCAATACCCATTTTTGCAAGAACACACAGACAATTTGAAATCAGTGTTAAGTATGTTTACAGACTTTCACACTTACTAACTGTAGAAGTTAGGAGTAAGCTACAGGGATTAATGTAATCATTTTTAGACCCAAGTTTGCCCTTGTATTTAACACCCCTGTAAACTCACCACCAGTTCAGAAAGATAAAACTAGAAGTCCATGGCTGATTCTCTTTTCAGGTAGAAGAAATCACTACTACATTTAAGAGTCATCTGGTTGCCAAGTACACAACAGCACTATTAGCAGTAAAAAAAAAATAACTTCAAAACTTAACTCTTACTCCTCATCCTTAGGAAATAAACAACATAAAATGATCAATAAGTTTTATAAATTTACAAAGGTATTCTCTTACATAGGTGACCTTTTACTTTAGTTATCAGTGAAAAAGCATGTTCTTTCTCCCCAGGCCTCCACTGAAAATGTGATCCATGCCCAGTCAGACTTTCCTGGTAAAGAAATGTAAAATAAATAAATAAAATAAATGTTCGAAAATTGCATCAGCAGCCTGAAATCTGAAATGCATTTGTGAAGATTGGACAATGACAGACGAAGGCTGCCAGCCTAGTCAAATAGAATTTGATACATACTTCTATCAACTGTATAAATAAATGTTAAATACAGGCTTGTGTTTTTAAATGTAAGAAAACACTGTAAAATGTGAACTTCAAGATTGTTGCAACATTGCCATCTGCTGTAAGGAAAACCAAGCCAAGTATTTCAAATGTGTCTTTTAAAGTTGAAAAGATCTTATGAATCTTTTTAATGTTTTACAAGTCAGTTCCAGTATGTCTGGATGAAGATTTCATGCCCATTGTTTTAAGGCTAAAGGTTATGACCAGAACTTACATGTGGAAGGTGCTTTATTGCTCTGGTTTCTGCTAGACTGTATATGTGAAATGCCTTGTATTGTTGTAAGTTTCTGAGCAGGTGTTAGATTGCTAAATAATGCAGTTTGTGGCCTGAGAACTCAGACCAGGTGTTAGGTTTTCCCAATATTCATATTGCATCATCTTAAGTGTCAAAAATGATGTAATTTGGGATGGCTTTAGATACATGGTTTGTTAGTAATGTTTAAATACTATTTCTCACAAGAGACTGAGAGCAATTTGATCTTGGATATCTAACTCAGCACTCTGCTTATGCTCACATGTAAGTTTTAGCACTGTGATTTCTAGTAGGAATAATTAAAGCTAGTAAAGATTAATTAGGTATTTTTCTTTGAAATCAGACCTGTCCTACTGCATTATTTTAAGTTTCTGTGTGATCTGTGAACTCTTAGATATCTCTGTGGTGTAGTAGTTTTGCCTTGTGTTTATTTATTAAATATTTCTAAAACCTTCTACCTGTGGCTGCTTTGTGTAGAGATAAGCTCTAGAATACATTGCATATTTATAGAGGTTATTGTAATAGGCCACCCTAAAGTAAGCCTTGACAGTCATACTACCATTGGATTATAATATTGCACAGTAATAATTGGACACTCTTTTAAGGGCCTTTTAGTAGCTGACATTATTAGCTGGGTGGTGGCAGGAATTACTACCGTATAGCCTGGATAAAGGGGCACAGCTGGAGAATCTGTGTCAGCCTTTCCCAGGAGTGTCTGTGAAGTTGTATAAATACTTATCTCAAAGTGTGTGTGTGTTGTGTCAGCTACTTGGCAGGGACACGAAGCACTGGTTGGACAGAGAGGGTACTGGAGGTTCTAGCTTGCCCAGCTAGGCTGAGACCTGGACCCTATAGCTGTGCCAGTGGGGAGTTTTATTGGGGACCTGGTGAGCAAGGGAGCAACCAGCCCCAGACTGACTGTGATCTCTGTGTGCACTTAAGGGAAATTGTACTTTACTGTGTGTATTAGTTATCCTTTCCTCTCTTCTAGGAGACAACCTCCCTGGTGTTAGTGGTGAGGATTGAGGCTCCTTGATTGCTGGGCCAGGGCACGGTCATCACAGCATTCATCAAGATATTCAAAATACTACTGCTCATTTAGATCTCAAGTCAAGAAATATTTAGAAAAAAATTAAATCTACCTGTTTTAAAGCTAGGGTATATTTTTCTGATAGTGATATTTGCAAATGTAATACAACAGTCAGGCATTTGATGATTGCTTTTGTAAACAGTGTACACATTCTACTTTTGATTTCCTTTGGATGTCTTGATTACTATTTTAAGTTACACCACTTGTGGTATGCATTTATTTAATTTTTGCTTCTAGGCATATTTCTCTTTTTTCTGTTTCACTATTCTTTATTCTATGCTTGCCAAAATTTATGTTTAGTGTATTTCGAGTATGTACTTTATACCAAAACTGTTACTGATTTTACCTACGAGATGAAATACAACAGTTCCATTTCAGTTATTTGTTTTCTGAACATCATACTATATGCTGCAAGAAATAAAGCTGTAATGTCACTCAAGTTATTTGGGAAGAATGCTAGAGTTATTGGACTATCACAATAGAAACATTCTGGATTGTGCTAATTTTCTTTGAAATATAACCTGAGGTTCTTGCTGATCTACATTCTAGTTGTTTATAAAGTAACCTGCGTGATGTACATCTGCACTGCCAAAATGTTGCCCATGTTTTACAATGCATATATTTATTATTTGCCCAGTGTTTTACAATGCATCTCTTTACCATTTGCTCAGTGTTTTACAATGCATCTCTTTATTAAGATAATATTGTATTTGTTTTTATTTCTGTTCAGGTAAGGGATGGGAAGGGTCTGTTAAACCAACCTACACAGGAGGGTAGCAAAACAATAAACAGCAGTAAAAGTATCACATACCTGGCACAACGTTCTGCTTTAAACAGCTCCTTTCAAGTCTCCATTCATACCCAGCTCAAATAATTATGTGAAATATTTTAAATGAAATGTAACCCTACTTAAGAAGTGAAAAGATTGTATTTCCAATTCATGCAGTCCAGCTTTACTGATCTTATCATATTTTATCACACCCACAGAAACCAGGACTTATCCTCATAGGGTGTCTCTTTAGAACAGAGCTGCTAACAGAGAATATTCTCAATACTTCAGAGGAGAACTTGAAAAAATGTCAGACTAGTCACTATTTAAGCTCTCAGATGTAATGGCTATCACTGTGTGAGCATCACATCCTATGATTCTAAATGTATATAAATGTGTAGATTTCAAATAATGTATCAGATTCTGTACTATGTACACTGCTTACAACCTGTCTTTTTCATTACCCCCGGTGTACCACACAACTTACAAAGACGTTGCACTATAATAATGCCAATCCAAAAGAAAAAACAAGAAACAACATTTAAATGCATTCCTACAAATCCGATGCTGACAGTACTTTTTATTGAGATAAAAACAAGTATAAAATAAAATCAATTGAAATCAAACAGTTTAGATCCTGTAACCTACGAGTCTTATTACACAGGCTATCAGATCCAAGAGAAAGAAGAGCTGCCTTCACTTCTTACTATATGTAGTAGTTTTCATAAGGAAGGGAGAAAAATTCAGTCATGCACACCTGAGCAACTAATTTCAATTTCGCACACCTGAGCAACTAATTTAAATTTCAGGCAAAGAGCATCAAGATTTTGTTTTCTTGCACGTCTCATTTCATGGAGACGGGGATGAAATATAACATTTCCACTCTCTGAGCTCTGAATGAACTTGTTCAGTATAACAACCATTAATAAAAATGTACATATATAATTCTTTAACATAGCAGTGCTTTAAGTGGCAATATGTAGATAGTATTCAATCAGGGAGCGATTCCAGGTTTATAAATGTTTGTTACAGCAGTAACCAGTCAATGCACGGACTGCAGAGACGGTACTTAACTTACCTTGCTTCTGAATCCTGGTACCAGGATGAAGGAAACTTATAGTATTATACCTGAAAGATGCAGCTGCCCTATTCTTTACACACATATATATATATATATATATATATATATATATATATATATATATATATATATAGACTATAATCCAGTGCTTGATGACAACACAGTGCACTGTCCCTTGTGTATACAATGCCCAATATTTGGGGTTGCAGTTATTCATTTTTAATTGGATCACTTTAAATAAAAGTGCTTATCTTGCACTAAATATACACATCACAAATATCAAGTTAGGCCCTATTACGCCTCAAGCTCCAATGCTGAACTTAAAGGTTATGCATTACAAGTGACTTCAAGGGACAAACTGGTGTTATACTTGGGGGGGGGGGCACTCTATTTTCAAGACCTGTTCATTTCAAGTCCAGAAACTCTGAAATTGAGTGAAAGTAGTTTGAAATTGCTGTATCTTGGAGAGTCCACCTCCCCCTGAGGTACAGCTATCTCATAGTTAGTATACACAAGTAGTGTGTGTGTATGTGTAGGGTGCAGCTCCTCCTATTAAGTGGTGCATGGGGGCTTGCCCTTCCAAAAAAAAGTTGTTAAATGTATAAGAGTGAGTTTTAATCTTCAAAAAATGAAGTGCAATTCTACATGCATAGTAAGAGTTTCATGACTGACATTGTGGAGTCTTGAACTTCTGACAAGCCACCCACTCAAGGAAGTGTTTGGTTTACTGTAGCTTAACATCTTTGTTCATGTTATTGTACTGGTGCACATAAAACTTAACAAAATTATAAACTACCATCCTGTAAATGGAAAATATGATTTACTATCGATTTGTATTTTTACCTTCTATTTCAAGTAAAAATTCAGTTAAAATTGGTTACAATCAGGCAGTTACTAATCTTTTACATACCTTTGGACCCTGGTGCTCAAGGGAAGTGTCAGTTTTTTTTTGACAGTTCACTCACCTGGCTAGTGAACAACTTGGTAAATTAACTAGGATAAAGCAAGGCATGAAAAATAAATAATAAAGCTTTATTGAAGGTATTTAATTTTATGCGAAATTTGTACAAAGCATGGAGGTAAAAGTAATAAAGCTTTACTGAAGGTATTTAACACTTTTGTATATTACAAGTGTGAAGCTAGAATACTCCATGGAACACTATAAATGCCTTACACAAATGCAAGTCTCATGTCAATGAAAAAGAAAGACATATCAAGTGTTGTTTGTTTCTTCACAATACAATGGTAGTTGCTGGCCACATTATCTTCCAGTTAGTATGGCTGCCACTTCTCCATGCAGAGCTACAGCTAACCATCACTGCGCCCCTCCAAGTACTGCAGCAATCACCATTTTTAGACAAACTGATGCCCTTTCATTATTGCACTGCTCAGTAAATCCAGTGCCGCAGTAGTGCAACAGGGAAAGAGTGACAGGCAGCCTAATGGTGACTGTTCACAAGTGTGCACAAGCAGACAGAGACATTAGGTATGTGTCAACACACAAAAGCACCTTTGTAATAAATGATAACATTGTGCAATACGCAATATATTTATAATCCTGAAAATGTCATATTTGCAAGGAATGAATTGGGCACATTAGAAACACCCATGCTCCTATTACATGCTGCAGAATGTTGATTATTACGGTTAGAACATATGCATAACTGTAGACTATAGGAACGTAATGACATTTTGAGATTACACGTAGCCCCAGGTAACATGTATTTAACACTGAGTACGTTCCAAAGAATAAATGTATGCCTGGTTTTGCTTTCACTTTCACATATTTCTAGAAACAGTAATGTAGCTTCATGGTACTGTCCAATGCACAATGCTTCAGGAGTTATGAAACAAAAGAAAATATAATGCAGCTGGCTATTAGAATTCTGCTTAAAAAAGAAAATCATAAGCTGTGTGTCTAAACCTCGAGAGTTTGCAAAAAAAATTATATTTCACAGTAATGGAATTCAATCCTTCATTTACAAATATGATACCAATCCCTACATAGGATTGCATCCAAGTGCTTAATTAAACATATGCTGGCATAGACTTGTCCCTTCACTTAATATGAGGATGTCCACAGCATGCTGTCCAGTACAACATATATCCATTCTTATTTGTTAATGTGACCAACTCACTTGGCACAATTACATCTTTTTAGGGGTAATGTAGGAGCACTGTCTGCTTAAATAAATTTCTCAGAGTCACAGAATATGTGATTAAAGACTGAAAGACTCAAACCCAGGACTGCAGCATGAAGCTCATTCCTAGATTAAAAGTAATCGTTTCAGTGGTCTTAAAGTGTAAATTATTTATACATTTAAAGCCTTCTGTGGAAGGTTGGGTGCCGGGGCTGGCAACTCGCCACCATAAAACTCCACTGCCAATTATGAGCGGACAGGTGATCCGCTGTGGCGACCCCTAACCGAGAAAAGCCGAAAGAAGAAGAAACTACATTAGTTACTCTGTGTGTGTGTGTGTGTGTGTGTGTGTGTGTATGTATGTACATAGGAAGTCATACCTATATGCATATCACACTTTTGCAAAAGGTAGCAGGCATATCACATTTAAATAACCAACTGCTTTCCACACATATCCTGTAATGTGAAGCATGGAAGAGAAGACAAAAATCACAAGCACCGTCTCCCCTTTAAAACCTAGTAAGTTTAGTAACTCACCAAGTGTTGTAACATGCAAGCACACAAGTCTAGTTGTGCTGCACATGGAGAGTTTACTCACAGTTCAGTACACCAAGGTCTGGTCCAGCCACAGTCCTGTTATCATTGCAAGCTTTGCACTCATGGATAACAGAAACAGCTGTCTGTCTGCTCTCCACAGCCTACTGCTTTTCAGCATTGGCCATTCTCCCTCATTTTTGAATCCTCCCAGCGACAACAGTAGCTTCCTTTTAATTAAGCAATGTGTACAAACAAGCTGTACTTCCAGTTTGCACTGACAGTTTACTCTCTGCAGTAACACCCAGTTTGCACTGACAGTTTACTCTTTGCAGTAACACTCAGACATGCATTGTGTGACTCACTAAAGTGAAGAAGCAATTTATTGTGAAAGGGTGTGCTTTGTCATACATGGGAAGGTGGACTGCTTCAATGAAAAACAGCTTAAGTAATCCAAGATGTTAATCATCGTACACAAAGATCAAAACAAACTGTTTCATAACTGATTGAAGCTTGCGATATAATTATCTCCTGATGGAACCTGAATTTTAATAACTCAAGATTCTAAACAAAAAAAAAAAAACAATTTTAAGAGTAAATGTATTTTCTGAAAAAGAAAATGCACAATGACAGTGTATGCAGAATACACACCACAGATATTGGGAATCTGACAAAGCTGAAACTGCTTTGAAAAGTAATAGTTGGAATTTCTCTTAAACTGTTTTGGAACTGTTTTCTGAAGTTTCTTCTCTATGTCTCACACACATCCATGCCCTTTTGCTACGCTCAGGGTTTACAAATCTGACCCAGCAGTCATGTAACCGTGCAGGCCAGACATCACATAACGTCATATTTTGGTTAAGATATCCATTCTGTAAGCTACTGTCACGGCATCTGTCTCCAGTGAAACTTACTCTCAGCATGTCCGTTAATCATTAGACACAGCTTAAAAAATATCTGATATACATAATGGCAGTTTTTAAACCTGTGAGTCTCAAAAAACTCACTTCTGTCAATAGAAGATTCTTGGGTTTAGTCTAAAGATTGCATCCTAAAATGTAGTTTAAATGAATACTCTTTCAATGGAAGCATATTTTTGTACTTTAAAATAAACAGTTGTTGCCAACATTCTGTTTATGACATCCTTCCTACATGACTTCACTGACATCATGCAATTGCTTTCAAAACAGCTTTTAAATTCACCAGCTGTTTGTATGCCATAATATACACAATTACATGTAAACCAGCACATTTTCACCAAAGCATGTACTATACTTTCTGTCCTCCTGAATTCTAGAAGATATACTTTTGTTTTAAGGATGCTGCTTCAAAATGATTAACTGCAGTACAAACGTAAAAATATTTTACTTGGGTGTAGACTTTTATTCATCTGTTATTTAAAATGACATATAAAATAGAGCTGCAGACATTAAACAAGGTGGTAGGACTCTATTACTACAATTATTATCCACAGGGCTGTAATAATAATCATCATCATCATCTGTTAACCAGTTAAGGAAACCAATCCTCAGACCCTTTCAGCCGCAACTCAGGCCACAAAAGCAAGGGTAAATACAAAATATATGTACAGAGAGTAGAAGAGACCAGTCAGCATGCTTTTGAAGAAAACCAAAATAAATCCAAGCAGTGGTGAGAAAAACATGCACCCTTCACACAATGACAAGTCCAGATTAACCCCGGAGCAGTGATGCAGAGAGCTTACCCACTGAGTAACCATGCTATATTTCTGTCCCTCTTTTCCTTCCTATGGACTGCTTCCATTTAAGACTCTTTTTTGACTCTTTTTTTATACATTTTTTTTATAGTCATGGATTCCTATAATGTAAAAAAATACAAAGATACACACATACAAACATACATGGATTTTATTTGTTTACAACATAGATTTTTCATTCAAATTCTTTTTTTGAGAAGGCAGACAAAGCATATGACAAGGTCCCAAGAAAGCTGACTTGGGACAATCCTGTTTGGATTGAAGCCCCCAAAACATTGTCATAAATACTGCAGGTTAAGTACAGGGGACCCCCGATGACACAATTATGAACAGGGTTCAGGTGCAGGGGGGGGCTTCCAAGTGGGAAAAGGTTTCATCTTTGAGCCCGCTCCTATTCACACTGGTGAAAGACTATATCAGCAAACAGGCCATTGGTGACAGAGGAATAAAACTGCTGAATGCAAACAACAGGGCATAACAAAACATTGAATTTGAACTTCAAAAAATGATCCAAGACTACAATGCAAAACTGAAGGCAAACGGGATGAAACAAGACAGCAGTCATAGCAGCAAACAGGGCAATCAGAAAAAGCTAAAAATTCAAATGGAAGGGAAATAGTAGAACAGGTTAAGAGCTTTAAGTATGTGAGAGGGTTGGCTGGGAAGAACAGAAATCTGAATGAAGAGTTCAAAGATAGAACCAGAAGTGTGTAGCAAACTAACAGGGAGCGTCAGGGGTAATGTGTAAGAACAAAATGCCAAAGCTGGAAAGTGAAGGTACAAATAGTGGTGACCAGGGGTATGTATGACACAGAAACCTGGACTATGAAGGCAGAGGAACTGAAGAAGTTTAAGCTGATGGAGAAGTACCACCTAAGAAAGATGGTAGAATGAATTTTGTGTGATAGATGAAGAAATGAGGGCACCAATACAGAAACCAAAGAAGCCCCAGTTGTGGAGAAGGTAAAGAACAGATTAAGCAGTAGACAAATCAGTAAAACAGATTCAGGAGATGAGGCATCCATAAACTGCACACTTATGACACTGTTGTATATTTGTAAATCAAACAGTGTCAGAAATACAAGGTCTAAAGACCTGAATTTTGTATGCGACAAAGAGAACATGCTGGAGAGACAGATGTGTCCTAGAGACTGCTCCTCCAATGAAACAGGTTTCCCATCCATGTGAAGACAAGTTTGTCTATTACCCAGTTTAAGTGCAACCTAGATCAATGGATGGGGAATAAGAAATTTGCATTCGGCTTGGCACCCTTGTTCCTTAGAGGTAGCTTATAAATGCCTAGTCCTCAATGTCCTGTTTGGATACAGGATATCATTATTCTTTCGAGAAAATATGGCTAAGCTTAAAAAGGCTCCCCGAGTCATTAGCCTAGTAACAGTCTATGAATCCATGAATCTAAGAAAATGAAAACATCCAGCCAAGAGATGGCTAAATTATGTGGAAGAAGACGTGCAACAGTCAGATTTTGACTGCTGATGTAGAATAGTGGCTCTGAAATCAAGAACAGTAGCGATACACTGATGTGATGCCCTAACATGTAAAAATGGGGGGGGGTGATGCCCTAACATGTAAAAATGGGGGGTGCCAATGATTATTCTCTTTCAGGGAAGCTGCAGGATTTCTCTTCTAGTATACAGCCCAGCTAAGTACTGCACACTGAATTGGGTCTGTCTTTAAACTTGCAATGCTTTTGACAACTCATACTGGCACACGTGATCTGGAAACCTTGAAAACAACATGGCAGGCTATACTACTACTTAAATCCATCTTGTTATCCCAAAGCTCTGCTTTTGCACTTACTGCTTTGTGTTTAACTGCTGATAAAACATGATTTAAGAATGTTATACTGAAGATGTGGCAATGGGATGAATTGTTTCAGTTGCAAAATATTTTTTTGTATCAGAAAATGTAACAAAACACATGATGACTCATGAAGTGGTTTCAGCTGCATGAGACACAGTTGAGAATGTTTGTAGCAATGAATGTAACCTCATTTTCCTACTTTGGTAAAAATTAATGTTCTTTACCCCCTCTGTATCCGATGTAGCATTTTCATTTCCATGTAGTCAAAATCTTCAGTTATGACGGATGCATTTTCTTTCAAAGTGGCCTTACCATACAGATGACTCATTATTTGTTTTTGAGAAAGTTTCACATAGGAAACAACATGCCAATTAATAAACATACTGTGATGGACAGAATGACATTACATAAATGACATTCCACAGAGCTTGGCTTAAGCTGTGTGTGAATACAGCGCTATGTATCTAACAGCGGCTTAAAAAAAAAAAAGAAACTGAAAGACAAGTATACAGTGGGATGCAGTTTAAATATTCTGTTTAAACTACTTGAAATTGTTAGTTTTTTAGGGTCTTATAGACTCCTGAGTGTGCTGTTTTCATCTCGAACCTTAAACTCCTTCCTCACTTTCACTTATAGTTTTCCACTGCATCTCTTGTAGTCCTTATTTAACTGAACAGTCAGTTCAATGTCTGCCTTCACGTCTGCTGGAAATCTGTTTCACCTCAAGGAAAAAACATTTTACTGGAGGTCCTTTGAACATCTTTCCATCTTAACTCATGCTCTGTCCCCTTGTTTGAGGAAATTGTGCAGTGTATAAGATGCTTTCCACTAGCATATTTTTTCTCTTCTGTGAGATATCTACAAGTTTGTTCCTTCTTTGCATCCTCTTCCAGAAAAAAACAAGATGTTTAATTATCCAAACCTCTCAAATGCAGTTTAAAACCCTGCCTTAGACCCAGACCTGCTGGACTCATGAAAACAGCTTATGCCGTATTGTATGCTTAATGCTGTCAGGCATGAGAGTATGCAGTTTGGGGACTTAACCAAATTTGGGATGCAGATGTCAGCAGAGTATGCAAAGGAATACTGAAACTGAAGTGAGCACACATCCAGTAGGTGTATGAGCAGTAAAAAGATTAATTAAATGCATAATACTACCTAATATGCGATTGTGAAACTTGTCTGCAGATTTTTTTTTTAAAATCAAGCTAATTTTTTTGCATGTGAATAACATTTATTTATTTTTCTATAGCCATACTTTTGAATGCATGTATTTATTTACTTAAGAAAAACTCTAAACAGTACTCAATAAAACCAAAGAACTTACCTTTTACATCTACTCATAAAAAAATTCTGGGTAAAGTAGTCAAAAAACATACCTTCTTAAGGTAGGGACTACTGTTGGTTGACCTGGCTGGTTGTATTAGTTACAGTAATTTGATTTTTGTTTTAATAAATCTTTCTATTCCTCTTCAAGACAGAAATTGATTATAAACTTGCATTTCTATAGACAATACTTAATGAACCAAAGATTTTTGTAGCCTTCTTTCAAGAAACAAACAATTTTTGACCACAACAATTTTTGTTTTGACTGAGGCATTACTGTTTAGGTTTAAGGATTTAGTCATCTTCTCACCTTAATTAGGAACACACCAACAATCAAGATACACATTGTATTAAGGGTCACTTTACACAATTAACTCCTAGCATTGCTGTCCCATTACATGTTCTTTGTTTAGAAACACCATCATGTGAAAGCATTTACCTCTGATCAAAACAAAACAGGAAGATGCCCATGGGATTGCATAACAGCAGATTGCGACACTGCAGAAATTGCCAACATGACACTTTTTTGAAAGAGGTCACTTTGGGGAATCCCTTATCCCAAGCAGCAGCAATCTCAGAGATATAATACTAAGCAAATGGGTGCAGGTTGTGTAAATACCTGTTTGAAAACTTTGTGTTCTATAACCTCAACTACCTACCATGCAATAAGAGCATCAAAAGCAAGCTACTCAATTACATTTCAGAATGCTTATGCTAGCCTGATATCTCCAAGGTATCTTGGCGTCCATGTTGAGAACAGACAGTAGTGGATTATGAATGATGATACCTGATCAAAACAGACACCTGATCATAACTTTTTGTAGTGTATGGAGTTTTATCTATTCTATATACTACTACTTGCAGAAAAAAATGCCAAAGTGCTTTACAGTTTGAAAACCAGTAAAGCACTTAGCAAGTGTGTCAAATTGACACCAAGTAAACATAACTGCAGGGAAAAGTCAGGGACAATTTTAAGTACTACTTTAATTTAAGTTACTTACAGACTAATGCTTGGAAACTTTTGCCAATATATGAAGAGAGAGATTCAGGGCGCATTTAGAGTGGAGGAACATCTTCTCCCTTACACTCAATAGTAAAAGTACTTAAGGGGAATATGTAACAAATGTTGCTCATCTCTGAAAGTGCTGTTATGGTTGGGTCCCTCACTACAGAAGCACATAATAGGTTTATGTTTTTTTCTGATTTTGGACCATAATTACTGTGCACCATGCACTACATATATGTTATCTTTACAAATATTTGCTGTAAAGTAGAAAAGTTAAAAAAAAAAAGTTGACAAAAGTTCTTAGAAAGACTGCGTAAAGAGTTTGCTTTTAATGGTTTCATAGTTAAAGTGACTGATTTATTAGAAGACTTGTTAAATCACATGATATTTGCTTTGAACTGATTTAAAACATTTTTAGGAACATGACTGGATCTCAAGACTGAGTTTGTGATTTATAGCAAGGACAGCAAGTCATCCGTGTTTGGGACCACCAGTCCTTTGAGACCACTGAAAGGAAAGACTACATTTATCAACATTTACCACGTTTTAAGGCTATGAAAGCAGCTTGCTTCATGGTTCATTCATTATTGTTGCAATCACTGGGTACACAAGGTTACTGTTAGGTTAGTGCTTTTACTGCAAAGTTAGGCAAAGTTTCTGTACAGTGATAGAAACATGAAAAGGAAATTGCATTTTCTGCTTGCACTGAGATGATTGTCAAAAGAGGACATGTTTCATAAATGGTAGATGGGTTTTAAACATGGAATGTTAATAGACTGGTCAATCCAACTAAAATGCAGTATTTCTCTTATTTGAAGAATCTGACACTACTGGTTGTCGATTGACAAAACATCTGGACAAAATGGAGAAAAATGTACCGATAAAAAGTTAATTGGTTATGGAAACAGTTTCTGCATTTACTGGTACAGAAAGATGAGGTGTTAGTTTCTGAGCAATTCCATATGACCCGGTGTGATGTAAAAGTGGATACGTGGGACAATTACACTTGGGTAAAGAACTTTATTTATATATATATATACACACACACACACATTATATATATCTATCTATATATATATATATATATATATATATATATATATATATATATATATATATATATATATACACACACACACACACACATATATATATATATATATATATATATATATAAATACATATATGTATAAAGATTTGGAGACATAAGGGAAATTAATGCCTTTTTAGAAGATGTTTTAGTATACTGAAGAGTTATGAGTTTGTCTTTTCGGCTTTTCCCGGTTAGAGGTCACCTTAGCATTACTCCAGTCTGCTAATGATTGGCAGTAGATTTTTATGGTGCCGAGGTGCCAGCCCGACGTCCAACCTTCAGCGAAGGCATGCCCATTCACGCATGTCTTTCAGAGGTCACTTGACCATGGGGAGGACATGCAGACTCCACACAGAAGGCACTCCAGCTGAGAATCAAACAGGAGAACCTCTTGCCGTGAGGCAACAATGCTACAGCTGTACCACAGCGGCTTACTGGTGAAGAGTTATAACACGGACATTAAAATGTTGTAACAAGCAAAAGTTAGAGTCGCACCCTCTGTTTTATCATAGGTCTTGAATAAGGACATACCAAAGTATTTACGTTAAGGACTGAGGTTTGGTTGTGATCTCTGATATCAGATCAGAGTCAACACAATATGCAGTTGATTCATCTAGACCTAAATCAAGATTGAAACTTGACACAGTTTATTATCACCAAACAATATCAAGCCCCTTTAAGATATATATTACTTATGCAAGCACCCTCTTGTATGCGGAAACATTGGTGGCTTCCTTTATCTTACCTTAAGCAAGGAGCACTGTTTGCCTGCTGTAAAAATTAACTGAAAATAAGCTAACTGACAGAGAACAATTAGAAGGGTATAGGACTTTAGCTTGACTAGTTTCAAAATGTACTTTATTCCTAAATAAGTTTAGGTTGCACTTATGTATGAATGGAGAGGAATCTAGATAATATGCAGAAAAAAGATGGTAATACAACAGCACTGGAAACTGAAAAAGCAAAGAGCTGTTAAAATACACATATATAACATTATATATATAAAAAATGCATGATCATAGGAGATTACTAGGCTAGAGTTTATCCCCAAAAGAAACCTAGTCAGCACCTGTCACCCCCCCCCCATCAATGAGGGACACAGGTGGAACCCCTGGGACAAATTTCTGGTTTCCCATCCACTCACCAAGGTTGCCCTTAAAGAGGGTCAGCGAGGTGCTCTGATGTGTAAGGGAAGTCTATTCCAGAGATGGGGCAGCCTCTGGGAGACAAAACTGTCTCTCCAGCAGGTTTTGTTGATGTCGCATATTAGATTCATGCCTTTTGCGCGGTTAGTGCATGAGGAGTTAGACTTACAGATATGGAGCATCTCTAGTAGGGCAAGGTCCGAGAATGCCTTGTAGGTGAGACACAGATCACCCCTGAGCAATCTGTATAATACAGAGTAGAGTGATAGTGATCTGAGCTTGTCTGCATAGGACAGGTGTTGGAGGCCATGGATTCTTTGTGAGGTATTTCAGTGGCCTTTCCACTTGGTGCAGATGTTTGGAGAGGTACATCCCAAATGGGGCATTATACTCAATTATTGGTCTAATGAGGGAGGAGTAAAGAGAGGTAATAACCTCTTTTTTTCTGGATGCAATCCCTTTACTTATGAGATGAACCAAGTAAAAGGTTTTTCTGACCATTGCAGCTACATGATGGTTGAATGTGAGGTTATCAACCTGAGTGTCCAGGTCTCTCACCACAGGCTGTGTGTTTATGGGGTTGCCATAGATGTGGTAATCAGTAGGAGTCATATTTTTGCCGAATGGTATGATACATTTTTTTTTTATTTTAGCTTAAGACCATGACTTTGGCATCAGTCATTAGTTGCTGTGAGACCCTCTTGCAGTATGTTATCATTTGGGGAAGTCAATGGCAGCTCCCAGCTTACAGTCGTCCACAAACTTGGTCAGCCACAGGCCTTTTGTCTTTGCCTGGACCTCTGAGAAATAGATGCCAAACAGTAGGGGACCCAGGACAGAACCCTGGGGAACTCCACTCTTGACAGGTCTACTATCAGAGGTGGAGGTGCCTATTTTGACTTTGCGGGTCCTGTCGGTGAGCCAGTTGGCCACCGACCTGATGAGATAGGGATTTACGCCAAGTTGTGTTAGCTTTTTGATGATGCCCCAAGCAGGGGATTGTGTCAAAGGTCTTGGCCAAGTCAGGGTAAGGTGTGTGTACTGACTTTCCTTCATCCAAGGCCTTGTTGGCAGTCTCAAAGAAGTCAACCAGGTTCAACAGGCAAGACCTGCCCTTGATAATTCGAAATGGGTGGGGTCATGTGCTTGGAGATTGCCTACATCCTTGTTTATGAGATCTATAATATGCTCTGACTTTCCAGATCAGACTTGTCAAGCTAATGGGATGATAGTTTCCAGGGTCAGTAGTGGCACCACCTTTGTGCAAGGGGATGACAATGGCAGTTCTCCACTCTGCTGAAATTAATGCCTGTACTTAGGATGGGGTTGAATAGGGTGCTCAATGGCGAAGCCAGTTCTTGCTGGAGGTGGTGTGGAATACATCTGGGTATACTATTAGGTCCCATGGAAGCTGTGTTCTTTGCCTTGGATAGGGTCTGTAACACTTGATCTATGGAGATGTGATGTGTGGGACAAGTATTGGGGATATTGAAAGGGCCTTTGGGGGGACAAGGGGGTGAGGTTTGTGCTGAACCTATCTGCTAGCAGGTTGGCCAAGTCAACAGGATCAGTGTAAGTGATTCAGACCATACCTGGGCTTTGCCACAGAGGTTCCTGGTGTAACTGAAGATGACTTTATGGTTTTCCTTTGTTATGGAGGCTAGTTTTGATCCTTAACTGACCTTGGAGGTTTTTACTAGTGAAGTAATTTGCTTGTTGAGACTAAAGAGGGAGTTTTTCCAATTTAGAATTTGTTCCTTTTTACCCTTGGACAACAGTTTCTTTGTTGTAAAATCTGTTGATAGAGGATGTCCACCAGACAGGTTTTTGTTTCCTTGAGGAGCAGGTTTCAGTTCTATTGGGTATGGCCGAGTCCATGAAGTTGTACAGGTGCTTGTATACTGCACTGGCATACTGTTCAGCATAGTTGCCTGCATCCTCTGAGGGATGCGGAGGTATGAAGCTACAGATACCCACCCTTAGGAGGTTGTAGTCAGCTTTTAAGAAGTTTTTTTAGCTTGACTGTGTCTGGGGGGGGGGGGGGGTTGAGTGGAATAGAAACTTTGAATGAGACAGTCCGATGATCTGATCTCACCAGGGAAGAACATACTATGGGAGTGGTGCAGTGGTCACCCATGTTGGTGAGAACCAAGTCCAGAATGTTATCTTCCCTTGTGGGGTATGAGACAAGCTGGTCTGGTGCATTGGAACTGATGAAGTTGAGGAATCATTGAGAGGGTGCATTAGTGCAAGAATAGTTCACCCAGTCTATGGTGAGGTAGTTGAAGTCACCAAGGATCAGGGTGTTAGGGGGTACCTTGATGGAGTCAAGTAGATCCAGGTAAGAGGATTGGGAGTCCTGAGTCTTGAAGGGGGGGGGGTCTACTGCTAGCTATAACCTGGATAGGTGTCTTGCCAACCGTCAGTTATACCTATAGTAATTCCAGTTTGTCATGCTGGCAAACCAGTCTGGAGGTTTACCTGTCCTTTCCTTAAAGAAGATAGAGACTCCACCACCCTTCTTCCCGACCTCGTTTTGGGGTTGGAATGAGGTGTAGCCTGGTAAGGCAGGGGTGCACTTCACAGCCCTGAACCAAGTTTCTTTGACTGCATAGACATCACCATCTTCCAGTGCAAGGAGAGCCTCCAGTGAGTGCATTTTCATGTTAAGGCTCCTAGCATTTAGCAGCATGACAATTAAATTATTAACATAATAACAATAATAATTATTAATTAATAACAACTTCATGGACTCAGCCATACCCAATAGAACTGAAACCTGCTCCTCAAGGAAACAAAAACCTGTTTGGTGGACATCAACAGATTTTACAACAATTTATTTATTTATTTATTTACATTATTTAATTAAATTATTTATTATTATTAATTACACCCACAATTACCTCCATACCATCATGCACCCACTTCAAAACTTTACTAAAAGCGCACCTAAAAACATGCTGGCTATGCCCTTGCAACTCACACTCTAATATCACCTACCCCATCCAAACACTACTTTTCTTTCCACTCCACTAACTACCTTGATTATAGCAAGCTCAGATACACATAAGCCAGTACTTATTATACAGCAGGAACTTCTTCTTGTAACATTTGTTAATGTCTGTTATGTGCTTCACAGATAAAGATTCTAGTTGTCTACTGATGTACTATGTTCTTCATCTGTAAATATGTTGTAAGTAATTGCTATGTAAATTGTTAATCGCTATGTAATCCAATGTAACTACTGTCTGTTTATTTTAACTGTGGAGCTTTTCTCCCTGGGCATCCGCTGAAAATGGACATACGTCCAGTCGGACACTCCCAGTCAACGAATATAAATAAATAAATAAATGACCTTCAATTTGCTTTTTGACAGATCTTTTATGTTAGAAGGTTTGTCTTTGGGACATTGCCTAAAAAAGGCACAATGGGGGAGACAAGAGTCGTGGCCAGGATTTGGAAACCCAATGGTGACTGGTGAAGGCCATCTCTGGGAAAGCATAGAGGCCTGTCGACCATGTCATCCCAGGAAAACAGATACTGGATCCCCTTGGAATGACACCAGAAACTAAGCCAATTGTTGAAGTCAATTATTTTCTGTTGGTATTGTGGTATCATTCTTGGGGAAGGTAGGCTGCTGCTTGGGGCTAGGGTCATACCTGCCTGGAACACATACTCAGAGTTCAATCATGTCTCTCTTCATACAGTCCAGGTAGGTATGTCTTAAGTCATTCACACCAACATGTACAATGACCGAGTCATAGTTGTACTTGTTGTGGAGAGACTTAAGTGCGTACGTGATGTGGCAGATTCTGGCACCAGACAGACAACTGACTGTGACCTTCTCCTTGTCGAGCCTGGTGAGGGAGACATCAGTGTGTCTCACAAGTGAGTCATCAATGACTAGTGTGTTTGGTTTATTGTTATGTCTTGTGGGCTGTAATGGTTTATTGTTTTGCCTTATGGGCTGTGTTTGTGAGACACCGGTGTGTTGTCGATGTGTGATGTATTTGGTGTTGTGTGTGGAATGTTTGAGAGTGTGTTTTGGAGGTCTCCGCTGTTTAGGTAAGTTTTTATTGAGGACCTTTGCATAGGTGTGTGTGTGTGTGTGTGTGTGTGTGTGTGTGTGTGTGTGTTGTGCTTGGCTATGTGAAGTGAGTAGTGTGGTGTTTGTGCTGGTAATCTGCTCTTTGTCAGGAGTACCGACTGTGGCACGTGAGCATGCACTTCAGGTTACTGATGTACATGCATTTCTCGCAGATGGAAGAATTATGTACTAGGAGAAGAGGGTTGTCAGTAAACATGAGGCAGTTACTACACTGTCTCAGTATGTCCATGTCAACCAGGCTGGCAGGAGAAAATTATGGGAATTGTCCAGATATAGTGTTCTGAATGCTCGGGCGGACTTATGGAGAGAGGGTTTTGATAAGGGTTTGTCCACAAGAGTGTACACCACAAGAACCTTCTTAAATGTAAAGTAACTGGCCTGAAGCACAAGTGTTAAACCAAAGCTAAAATGCTTAGAATAATATATAAATTTAATCAGGCTACTAACAAGCAGTAATAAATACAGCAGAATAAAAGCACTTGAATACTTAAGAGCACACACCAAAAATAAGGTAATAAAATATGAAGAACACAATTACAGTAAAAGCAGGTGAATAAAGTGTAAATTTATATATATATATATATATATATATATATATATATATATATATATATATATATATATATATATATATATAGGTCTACCTGACATGGTCGACAAGCCATTTGATCGACTTTTATTTGTTCGACAATTCATTTGGTCGACAAGCAGTTTTATGTGGGGGGCGAAGCCCCCCACACCCCCCAATGTGGGGGGCTGTGCCCCCCCCCTAACTATATATATCAACTCCAGGGTTGCACAACATTGGGGAGGGGGGCAAATCTGCCTGTCGACCAAATGAATTGTCCACCAAATAAAAGTCGATCAAATATATATATATATATATATATATATATATATATATACACATACATACATACATACATACATACACACACACACACATATATATATAAAAAAATCGAAAACACAATGTTGACTGTGTTGACTAGCCAAACATTGAAAAATGCAGATGTCAACATGCCAATATGCATGCATTGAGAAACAGACTTGGAACATGCAAAATTTAAAAATAAACAAAAACATACCCCTGCTAATCATATACACTAAGTTCATGATCACACAAACAGGGTAGAGGCAAATTCCCTAACCCTGGGAATTGTGTGATCTTGGACACCTGTCAATCAGCAGCTTAGTCGATCATAAGTGGTCGACTAAACCGTCAATGGAACACATACTTGACCCATATTACATTACATATGACTTAATGAAGGAGTTAAAGGATCAATATTTTTACAATTCATCAGAGAACCAGAAGACATGGTCACAGGGTTCCCAACAATGATTACAGGACTAAGAAGAGAGGCTGGATATAACTTTGGAAGGGCTCTGGAGACACAGAATGAAAGGGTAAACACAAGGCAGGCATTATAGAGCACTTGCAAGGTTTACAGTTACCCAAATCTACTAGGCAAGAAACAATAACAACGACTGTTTTCATAACAAACAAAAGAACAAGGCATTCTACAGGGACAGGCAAAGTACAGAACAATAGGCAATGTCAGTAATCCATTACAGCTTTGAATACTGCATAATGGGAAATACCATAAGTGTTTAAGATTTGCACCACAATTTTAGATGCAACTTGTCATCCTCATTTCTTGCAAACAAAGTGGTGTCTGTTATTCCAAAAGAGTGGTAGGATCCAACCAAATATGGCCTCATTTTATAAACCTATTTTTGTGTTGAAACAAGATTACATCTTGCTCATGTCAATAGCTGCCAGATATTAACAAGATGTCTTTCATGACTTATTGAAAATAAGTTTGAATTTGTTAGACAAAACCAACATTCAATAAAATATTGAAAACTGGGTTCATGATGAGGGCTAAAAAGATAAAGAAGTTATTGGTTGTGAGTTTGGATGCAAAGAAAGCCTGTAAAAGGGAGGGATGGTATTACCTAACAAAGCAAAAATATGATTACTTATAGCAAGGAAGTAAATACCTAAATATATGGTTAGGAAGGCTCTGTTACATGACCTTTAACAAATTAAAGAAGGGGTTAAAGAGTGAATTTAGTGGATGAAAAATTTCTTGCAGAGACTGAGAGGATATAGCTTACTTTTTTTTTGGGTGGGGGTGTTCCAGATGATAGTGGATGTTAAGTGAGGGATCAAGCCAGACTCATTATCTCAAGGTGGTAATCTGCTCAATGACATTATTAACACTGAGGGATCAAGCCAGACTCCCAGGTATCTGAAGGAGGTAATCTGCTCAATGGCATTATTAAGGGTGAGGGATCAAGCCAGACTCCCAGGTATCTGAAGATGGTAATCTGCTCAATGGCAATATTAAGGGTGAGGGGATCAAGCCAGACTCCTTATCTGAAGGTGGTAATCTGCTCAATGGCATTATTAAGGTGGTCAAAATAAGAATGGAGTTGGAACTTCTTTTCCCTTTTAGTGGAGGTTCTGAAGAGCATAGTTTTAGATTTTGAGAAGTTAAGTACTAGTTGCTTTTTTTGTTTGTTTTGCTATTGACCCAGTTAATGAGGGAGAGGAAATAATTTTGTAGTTCAAGTTGAATTGAGTGAGTTGTGTGGATGGAGAGGAGGATAACCATGTTATTAATGTACAGTAACATTGGAAGTTGGGGAAGGACGAGCGTAAGCTTATTTATAAAACTGGAGAGAAAAAAAAGGGACCAGTATGGAGCCTTAAGGGACTTCTTTAAGTAAGGGAGTGGTGGCTGATGTACTGTTAAAATTTACTGAGGAATGTCAGTCGCATAGGTAATTTTAGAACCTGGAAATAACATCAGGGCTAATGTCAATAAGGAGGTAACATAGGATTGGATGGTCAACCAGGTCAAAGGCTCTGGTAAGGTCTATAAATATGGCTCCAGTAAGGAGGCCTTTGTCCATAGCTAAAGGATGGGATCAGTGAAGGTCTAAAGTGCAGTGGAAGTACTGTGGCTGGACCAAAAGCCACGTTGCCTGGAAGCGAGAAGGCAGTACCGTCTTATGTAGTTTGAGAGTTGATTACAGACTGTATTTCCTAAGATTTTTCCAATGGATAGGAGGACTAAGATTGGGTGGTAATCATTGTGTAGGTCTCGGGTAGGATACTCTGTGGACAGCTATTAGTTTCGACGTTCTCCATATATTAGGCATACAGTTTTGAGTTAAGCAAATATTGTAGATATATAGTGTAGGAGTAACAATGTACTCCCTACATTGGAATATGAATCAGGGAGACAGAGTTAGGGTTAGGTTTTCAAGGACAGGTATACTATCTTTGTTGTGATCTTTTTAAAGTACAAGAGGGGAGTATAAAAGGGAGAGGTTGGGTGAGGGACCAAAGTATTTGTGACGATGGAAGGAATGGTGGAGAAGTGAGTACTAAAGCCTGAGGAGGAGAGAGAAGAGGAAAAGTGAGCACTGAGGGAAGTTTTGTAAAGTAGAAAGTCCTAAAGAAGATACAAAATTTATTCCAAAGCTTGTTTTGGCTGTTAAGATTAGAATAATTTGGTGCAACTTAAAAAAAAGTAGTAAAGCACCTGGGCCTGATGGTGTACCGTGTGACCTCTTATAAAAACACATGGATAATAGGTTGAAATCATTTTTGTTCAAGAAAACAGTTAACAAATATCATGCTCCTTGGAAAGGAAGTACAGTAACTCCAATATACAAAAATGGAAATTAGAAAGATCCAGCTATGTACTGACTCATAACACTGCATATTTTACTAGAAGAACTGAAAAAACAGGCAACAGAAGTAGGATTTTCAAACCTGTAATATTCATAGGCAGAGTCATATCAGCAACTAATGCTCATTTTGCATTACTTCTTCTTTCAGCTTTTCCCGGTTAGGGTTCGCCACAGCAGATCACCTGTCCGCTCATGGCTGACAGTGGAGTTTTACGGTGTACATCTTACTAAAAAGTATGTAGGCTTAAGAAGAGGGAAGTTATTTACAAGTGTTGTAGACCCAAGCCGTGTTTGATAATACACACAGGAATTTATTGTGACAGATCATGAAATCTACAAATCTGGTCAAAGCAATTAGCAAATTATACAACAGCAACTTCACCACAGTGTAAATGTCTAGTAAAGTACATTACAAAGAAACCTTCAAAACAGGAAAAGGAGTTGGGAAAAGTTGTATACTAACCCATGTTTGTTTTAAATAGATGTGGATGAAATTATAAAAAAATACTATTGGGAATTGAAACTGAAACACCAAATGTAGAAACGGAGAAGTGCCCATTCATTGTTTGTGTTGCTAACATGGTTTTAGTTTTGTAAAATTTTTGGGGAGCTGGAAGGTTATCAAAATCCTATTGTTGGCCAATACCAGTTAGCACATATACAATATCTAAAACTACCACTAGCAAAGATTAGAAGTGCATTACTTATGCCCTACAAGGCATATGAGGGTTGCATCACATTTCCTCCTTTAATAGCAATTAAGATAAAAATTAAGATAAAATCAAGATATATGTAAAATTTGGAAGTAAAATGTGGAGTACAGTACAAAATAAAACAGATTTCAGTAAAAGAATCTACAGATTACTGATGCAAACAATGCTGCTACCCAAACCATTTCTAACCTTATATTTTAATAAATAATTTCAAACTGTCTCATGGAACTGCCGCATTAGATTCAATAATAGTTAATTGGATGGAAATAAAAAGATTTAATCTGAGACATTTACCAAGTCAAATTCTCCAAGAAAAAGAAAATAGGAGATAATTGTTTTTTAAATAGAAAAACAAATCTCTCAAAAAACATGGGTTTGAATATCTAATGTAGTACTTGACAATCAAACACTAAAGGAAGGATATTTACCACACATATACGGATAAATATTCTTTCACAGTCTTCATTATTATTATCTAGATAAAATCATTAAATACTTGAATTTTTACAAAAAAATGATTTAACATGTAATGAAAATTCATATATACATTACAAAACAGATATAGAATATTTCTAAAATATAAATTTGAGGTACAACAAGGAAATATTATACAATCAAAAATTGGGAGGTAAGCACTATTATGTGATTGAAAAGGGTCTGCTTAAAGGTGAATATGGCTAGGCATCTTATGGTCCGTGATCGCTAGCCTAATATATTCTTATGTTCCTAAGGTGTTAAGAAAAGCCTTCGGGTGCCATCCTGAATGTGCTGGGAAATCAGTTAGCAAGGACCCTCCACTTGTGATTATGAGATATCAAAGTGAGGTAATCTTTGCAAGGAATTTTTAGAAAAAGAGTATTGGATTCAAAATATGAGGCCTATGTTAACAGATAGAGAAAAATTGCAAAGTGTTTTTTTTTTTTTTTTTACAGCTTACACGGTAACAGAATAATATTTTTTTTTTATTTCAAAAAAGACAAAAATATGATAAGATTAATCTATGAGAAACAGTGTTAATGCTTAGAAAGTTGTCTTGGGCAAGTCCTCCAGTTTGATTAGCTAGGTGTGTATAGTTTCAGTATTCAGTAGAAAGATTATACTTTTGCACTTTTATATATGCTGTAACAAAGAATTTGCCACAAAAGACTGACTGCTTCTAAATTAGACTTGAGTGCTGACTCCTTAAAGAAGGCAGCAATGGCTAATATGGGGATAACTTATAAATAACTGTCTCATTTACTTTAACAAAGGATTATTTGACATCTAAAACTGTGGGACATCAATAAGGACACTCTGATGGTTGAAAACACTTAAGATTTGTATGAGTCAAGCTCCCACATTCCATGTACCATCGCTGAGAGTGTACAAAGTCTGAGAAGTGGGGGAAATTAGGAAAATGCAGCACTTGCCTTTTTGATCTTCTCTGCTGTGACAAGACCCTGGTGATCGTCCAAGTTCAATGTTCTCAATATTAGTGAAGTGGTTGGAGAAACCATACAGCTACCTTGCTGTGGCTATAGTGGAATGGGCCTTACCTGCCCTTTATAGGTTCATTACAGAAACAAATGCAATGGGTCAACCAGTTAAAGCCAGTCTACTTGCAAACAAACTTTTTCTCTTTTCCTCTATAAAAGATACAAAAAAATGCTCAGTTTTTCTTTTGTCTTATCCTATTTAAGTAGTATCCCAATTGCCTGTACACATCAATGGTGTATAAAATGTTCTCCCATCTGGAAAAGGATAGAACATTGGGAAGCAAATGGCCTGAATCAAGGACAACTATGTTATTTTCCAGATTAAATAATGCTTTAGGCACAGAGTAACAATATCTTTATGGAAGATTAGATTTGTTTTTGCATGCGGGCCTGTAGTTCTAAAGTCATTCTAGCAAAACTGACAGTTACTGGAAAGTTGCTTTTTATGGCAAGAATGTCAAGCATATATGCAGAAGCTGCTGGCACAAATGGTGGTAATGTCAACTTCTCAAGAACATAGTTGAGGTCCTACAGTGGAGTATGATCCTACTTAAAGGCCTTGGGTGCAGGACCCCTTTAGAAATTGTTCCCCTAGCAGCAAGGATTAGAGAAGGATCCCAAGGCAGGAATGAAAATAGACGAGAATCACCTTCACTGAAACACAAGACAACCCTGACTTGTAAAGGTCTGATGGGTATTTGAACACTGTGGATATAGAGGCCTATTCTGGGTCCTAATCCTTCTTCTGGCATTAGAGGAAGAATATCTTCCTGTTTGGTAAAAGTTCTTTATTGTTTCCTAGCCCCCCTCAAGACAGTGGGCACACCCTCAAGAAACATGTGCCTAAAACAAATAAAAGCTCTCTCATCCCAGATGTCAGAGGTAGGTTTGTCAAGACAGGGTATAGGAGTGACTGCTTGCTTTGGGTCAAGAGGTTTGCCTGCTGAGTAAAGGTTCTTTGCTTATTAAACTAAGGAGAGGGAAACCTATGCTGCCTTGGTCAAAAGGGAGCTATAAGTAGCATTTTTAACCCCTCCTCCTTTATCGTCTGAATTATGCTAGAGAGAAGAGGATTGGAGGAAAAGTTTAAAGAAAGTCCTATTCAGTGGCTGGAGGAAAAGATGCCTATTGCCAAAGCTTCCCGAGTTGGTATCCTGGAGCATAATTCTCTGATCTGTTTTCTCAAGAAGCAAAAAGGCCTACTTCTGACATACATTAGCTACAGACCAGATCCAGTACATCACCGTCCAGCATCCATTCATGACAGTCCACTCTACCCTCCTCAGCTGGTCTGCCAGGGAATTTTCCCAAGAAAGGATGTAGGATGACCTGCGAGTCAAGCCTGAGTTTTGGGCCAGATTTCATACCAACACTGCCATCTACACAGGTAGCATGAAAAAAAATGCACCTTGTTGGTTGATTGGTGTTATACAATGGATTTTGTCCATGAAGATGTGGAGGACACCTGGATTACAAGCTGGATTCAATGCTCTTATGTCTACTATCACTACCACCATTTCCTTTTGCTGCTTGTGCTTTATTCTCTGCCCATTGTCCCAAATCATCTGGATCTTCAGATCTCCTTTGTAGGCTCCCCAGGCAGTCTGAAGTGTGTGTTTTGAGAACTTTGTCTCTGGTTCCAGCTTGAAAGGTATTCCCTGATTAAGATTATCTGTTGCCATGAGAACTCCTTCTTTATACTTAGTAGGAGAGGGATGGGATGCTACAAGCGCTAAGCATGCTAGTGCTGTATGATTCTCAAGTACCACTGAAGCTTCCTTATGTGTGCTCTCACCTGTAGGACTACCAAGACTACAGGGGCTATGTAACCCAATGCACTATGGAACTCCCTTGCAGTGATTTGGTTCTGCTAGGATACAGTTGTGAAATGAATGCTCAACCTGGGTAAGAAAATGCCCTCTGGTATATTGTGTCCAGATAAGTTCCTAGAAACAAGAATTGTCTTGAAAATAGATTGTGTGACTTTAGCATGTTGAAAACTTAGATTTTGAGAGAACGCTAGGGTGAAATTAAATGTTCACTGTATCTCCTTTAGGGAGTGTGCTTGAATCAGGCAGTCATACAGAGATGGTAAATGTAGATGATTTTGGTCTTGGAGAGGGAAATTACTGGAACCAGGCACTCTATTAAAACCATGTGTGCAGTAGACAAACCAATGATGTGGCAGCGAATTGAAAGAGGAAGCCCTTGCTTCAGATTTGAGAAAATGTTTCCCCTCTTTGGCTACTGGTAGGTGCAAACAAACATCTTTCAAATCCTTGGTGATCACAAAGGCATGAGGTAAATAGATAAAGGCATTCAAGGTTAGCATCCTGAACACTGGCAGTTTTAGAAACTTTTTAACATTGATAAATCTAAGATGGGCTTTCTCATTTCTTGGAACTAGAAACAGTCTTGAGTAGAACCCTGTGTCATGCTGTTCTCATGGTACTCTCTCTCCTTTTGCACCCTACAACAAAAGGTATTATGGCAGGTTGAACTAGTGTGTTTGTTCCTTGGGAACTGATAGGATACCTCAGAACTTCATTTTTTTAAGAACCAATGCCTACATCACTCATAGCATAGCAGAGAGCATACTTGCTTTTGATGCAGAAGGCTGTGGGTTCTACTCCCATAGTATGTAAATGGATTGCTGATACTGTGTTAAAGGGGAGAGTGGTGGTGGTACTGCAGTCCCGAGTGTGTCCTCCTTTGGATGACATGCCTGGTAATTACTAAGCTGTTGGGGGTAGGAGGTTGGCATAGTGGTTAAGGTGTTTCCCTTATGGAGATAAGGTGCAGGATATTATTCTCACATAGGGTAATGACTAGGCTTAAAATTGTCCTCAAGGGCAGCTAGCCTAGTACTAATCTATGAACCTATGAATATAAGAGTTCCAGAACCCATTTTCTTGTGCACTTTTCCCACTCTTCAAAGAGGGCTAGGTGCCCCCTTCACTTGGGGTGTTAGTGGAGGGAGAAGATGGGCTCAGGGCTGGGCTGGGAGGTTGAGTAATACAGGGAAGAAGCAAGGGTGAGACATAGCTGTCCTCACAGGGTCTCAGCCCTAAATGCCCTCAATCTTCTCCTTCTGACCTGGTGTGCCACTTCCTTTTATAATGGCCTTTCCTACTATTTTGCTGCTTACACTCTTCCTCCCACTGGTGGCAAGGCCAATTCTTAGCAGAGTACTTACAGATGTGCCTTGGATTAGGGGAGTGAGAATGGCTTCACAGACTGCAGGGTCTTCACATTCTCCTAGTCTTGTAAATTCTTATTCTGCAAAAGGACCAAAGAGCAACTCCTGCTCTAATGCTGCATTAAAGAGCTATGCCTTGGCATGACCCATCGGGGGCGGAGTATTCAGCCAGGCATGACGAATTACTGATAGAGTGGCTGCCAATCTCATCCACTATCATACCTTTCCTGCCACTTCCAGTGAAGTGGGCTTTGGCCAGACCCACATTAAAACCCTTGCTGGTATCCAGAAATACCACAGCTGAATCAGCTGCTGGAATTTTGTATAGATATTTTACAGGTATCCACAACTGCATGGAACTGGTCAGTTCTCCTGGAGTAAGGGGATTGAGAGCCAGTGTCCCAGGGATGCATTCATAAAAACAAACTGGACATATGGCTAAAGGTCTTGCCTCTGATTGATCCAGATGCTCCCTGCATCTCTTCTGAGCATCAGAATACTCTGTATATTCCCTTTTAAAGTGATCCTTCATTCTACTGAGGATATCACCAAATAAAAGATACTCTGGTAGTGAAACAGGGTAGGATGTCCTCAGTGAAGGGTGAAGAAATATGGGAGGTGTGTGCTAGTTCAACTGCCTCAGAATTAGGGGACTAGGACTCCTCGGAGGAAAAAGGATCCCCTTTCCTTTTCTGGACAGGGTCCTCTGAAAAAGGCTACATGTTTTTAAGAAAAAAATCATGAATAAGGCCTGGGATGGGCTCAAGCTGTGTCAAGACGGCTGATGTTTAATATCCAATTAACTCTGTCCTACTACTAGGAGGGTATGACAACATTGGAGGCCTTAGGATATGAGAGGGGGCCTGGACCTCTATCATGGTTCCCCAGATGTTCCTGTGGACACAGACTAAGGTGATTCACCACTCATCATTGGTAATCACCCTAAGGGAATCGGGGCAAGAAGCCTGCAGGGCGCCATCTGGACCCATGGTTGAAGGGCTTCAGCTTGGGAGGATGTGCCTAGGTAAACACAGTAACCTTCCAAGGGCAACATCAGAGACATTAATAAAAACACCTCACTTGATCCAATACCTTGAAGCCCAGGGTGACCTTTGGACTCAACGAACACTGTCAGCTCCTTGTGGTCCTTCTCTTAAGGGCACTTCCTAGTCAACTTTTAACCTGAACTTTTTTTGGACAGGTATCTGTAGAAGATCTGGCTGAAGCAGTGGTGGTCTGGACAAGTCACACAGCTCTTTCCTGTTGAGACCGTCTTGGAGAAATCCAGCTCTCTGCCCTGCAGTTTTCTTGTCAAACTAGGTACATTCAGAATAAGAGAGGTCTTACCTTTTCTGCAAAGAGAACAAAAACTAAAAGTAATTTTGTAGAACTTACTTTCCACAGGTAATGCAAAGATTCTGCTTAGTAGCCACTGACATCTAGTGACCCTGATGCTTGAAAAAATCTTACACACAAATGCATGTAAAAAAAAAGATTTTCATCAGTGGGTTACTTATCTACTCACTTTGGAGGCCAAGCTGAACTGATGTTCGATTGATACTATCAGCAATGCTTTGATCCTCTTACAAACCATGGAAAATAAGAACTAACAATGGCATGGTTAGATGGAGAGCATGTCAAAAAGGTGATTTCAGCGAACGATAAGAAACCAAAGCCAATTTGCAGAAACTGCCTTCAACAAAAGTGAAATCATTTTATCCACTTTTGTGCAAATTCCAAGTTAGAAATATACAATTCAGAGGGTGAGGGGGGTCTCCTCCAACACTGGTGGTGCAGGGGGCTTGCCCACCATAAAACAAATTGTCTCTGTTTGCTGAAGGTGGTTTTGCCAAACTTGTTTCAGTTTATTTGGGTTCATCAAAACCATCTTTGGTGGATCGACATGTATCCAGTTAGATGTGCCTCATATCACAGATGTGCTAACATCTAGGTGGGAAGTAGGTAATCAGTTTGTCTGTCTTAGAGGGGTGCTAAGTTTGGACATCAGGCCAGATGTTAACCTTTCTGCTGAAATCATTCCAAATATGAAGATTACAGTAGCAGTGGACCATATGATGATCCTATTTTTTTGTGGTCATATACAGACTTTGATAGTTTAATGACTGAACTTGAAAACTTGTTGGTAGGGGGTAGCATGTAAAAATATAAGGCTCAGTTAAATGTTAATCTAATTAGGATAAGATAAAACTTAAGGTATGCTAAATTAGAACATTCATCATATTTGTTGACTTGAGTATCCAAAAAAAATCCCAAATAAAGAAAAGTACAGTTGTGTACACTTACCATAAATGTAGATGTTCGAGTGTATTCACTGTTGCAGTAATTACATTTGGGTAATCTGCTGACAGGTTGCCCTCAGTCGGCCTGAATTCCAAAGTCTTGGGTCCTGCATCGGTTGCGGTCTCCTCTTCCATGACGTCAGGTCGTCAGGGGTATAAAACATGCAGCCAACGCCATTTTCTTTAGTTTTTCTTGCCCCAGATGTCAGGTGCCCCCTAAAATGGTAGCCAAAATTTATATACATATAAATACATGTACCAATACAAACTTTACCTTCATCTACAAGCAAATACACCACACAGGTTGTATAAATCAGAGAAGGAAAGATAGGTTCTATCAGAAGAAAGGGGGATGGCAGGTGGGTAACCTGGACTGCAACAGTGAATACACTTGAACATCTACATTTATGTTAAGTGCACACAACTGTACTATGCTCTTCGTGTTTCACTGTTGCAGTCATTACATTTGGGTAGAGTCCCAAAGCTATGGATGGGAGGCTGGAGCTAAACAGCATTAGGAGTGGTTATGAGGCCCTACAGAACTGCAGTGGCAAAGCCTGCCCTGGATTTAGAGTAGAGTGGCAGATGATAGTGCTTGGTAAAGGTGTGCACTGAGCTCCAAGTAGCAGCCTCTAAAATGTCCTTGGTTGGTACTCCCCTGAGAAAGGCTGCTGAAGTGGCTGCAGCTCTGGTTGAATGTGGCCTAATGCCCTTAGGCACTGGCTTGCCATGGTGTAAGTAGCAGAAACTAATGCAGTGGCCTATCCACTTTGAAATAGTCTGCTTTGAGATAGCCTTTCCTTGTGATCCTGCAGCATATGCCACGTGTTTTGGAAAACTTTGGTTCTGTCCAAGTAGAATCTAAGCTGTCTGTGTATGTTCAGAGAATGCAGAATTCTCTCCCCCTTGTTCTGTGGATTTGGATAAAAAGTTGGCAGATGAATAGTTTGGTTAAGAGCCACACTGGACACCACCTTAGGCATAAATGTTGGGTCTGTCCTCAGAGAGACCCTGTCTGGATAAAAAATGATAAAAGGTTCCACAGCCACGAGTGCCTGAAGCTCTGAAACTCGTCTTGCAGAAGTTATTGCTAGGAGCAGAGTTGGTTTCCAAGATAAAAACTTGATATCACCCATAGCAGCTGGCTCAAAAGGTGGCAGGGTGAGTTTTTCCAAGACATAGTTGAGGTCCCATGCAGGCATTGGTGATCTTCTTGGAGGCCTTAAGCTTTTGGCTCCTCTGAGGTACTGTTTTAGTAAGGGATAAGAAAATATTGGTGGCTCTGTATTGTGAATGTGTCTTTCGGCTTTTCCCAGTTAGGGGTCGCCACAGTGGAACTCCGGTCCGCTAATGTTGGCAGTTGATTTTTATGTACCGAGTTGCCAGCCCTGACGCACAACTTTCAATGAAGGTACGCCCATTCATGCATGTCTCCACACAGAAGACGCTCTAGCTGAGAATCGAACCGGACAGCGTCTTACTGTGAGGCAACAACGCTACCGCAGCACCACCACCATGGCTCTGTATTGTAATGAGCCAAAATGGCAGAGGCATGAATTTTAATAGATGAAAAAGATAGACCTTGGTCCAGCATCTCAGTTAAGTATTGCAAAATCTGAGGAATATTTGGCACAGCTATATCAGTTCCTTGTGCCTGGTTCCAAGCACAAAATCTCTTCCATTTTCCAGCATAAGATTTTCTAGTACTAGGCCTTCTGGCCTCCAAAATGACATCCATCACAGCTTTACTGAGAGGTGTGTTTTGTATGACTACACTATCCGCCATGCTGCCAGGTTTAAAGTCCTGAGTTGACTGTGCAGGATCTGATTGTTTTGCTGGGACAGTAGATGAGGTATCTGAGGTAAGGTCCAAGCTGGGCATTGAGACAAGCTCCTTAGTATTGGATACCAGTACTGGCGGGGCCAGTCTGGGGCAATTAGTATCATCCTTGGCTTCTCCTGTCTGACCTTTAGGTGTATCTTGGGGAGGAGAGGCAGAGGGGGAAATGCGTACACTGATAGGTTTTTCCAGCTGAAAGATAGAGCGTCCACTTTCCATGCTTGTCTGTGATAAATCCTTGTGCAGAATCTTTTTAGTTGGTAGTTGTGAGGGGAGGCAAATAGATCTATGTCCGGGCATCCCCATTTCCTTGTTATCATGCTGAAGACTTGTGGATCCAGGTGCCACTCATGGGGATCCATGAGGTTTCTGCTTAAGTCGTCTGCCAGAGTATTTTTCCTTCCTGGCAGGAATTGTGCCTGCAGGTGTACTTGGTAAGTCAATGCTGTGTCCCACAAAGTCATGGCTAGTCTGCAAAGAGGGTAGGAATGAGTGCCCCCCTGCTTGTTTATATACCACATGACCGTGGTGTTGTCTGTCTTTATCAGTAGTTGTACTGGATGAAGTAGGTCCTTGAAGGCTGTCAGGGCATTTTGAACTGCTAGCACCTCTTTTTGATTAATACGTAGATGCATTTAGTTTGAGGTCCATGTGCCCTGAATGCATCTTCCTGCCATGTGGGCCCCACAGGCATAATCTGATGCATCCGTTGTTGGTGTTTGCCTGGCTGGGGATAATGTGAATGGCTGTCCCTTGTTTTGGTGACAAGCCTTTGCCCACCATCAAAACTCCTGCTGCAGGCAGGGAATGAGAGTAATCATAGTTTCCAGGCTGTGGTAATGTTGAGTCCAAACACTTTTTAGGTACCATTGAAGTTTCCTCATATGCAGTCTTACATATGGAATTAGTGGGATGCCATGAAGCCCAAAGCCTGCGAAATTGTTCTTTCAGATAACTGGGCCTTTGTTGCCAGCATTTTGAAAAAGGTAGTCAGTTGCCTTTGTTTGTCTGGCGTGAGATAAGCCATCTGGGCAGTTGTATTTAAGCTTGTACCCAGGAATATTATCTCTTGAGAGGGTACTAGTTTTGATTTCTTTCCATTGACTGTGTACCCTAGGCATGTTAGAAGTCTTTTCACAAATTCCAGATGCTGTAAAAGAATGTCCTTGTTCTCTGCTTGAATTAGACAGTCGTCTAAGTATGGATACATTTGTATTCCTTTTTGTCTGTAGAATGCAATTACTGGTGCCAGGCACTTTGTGAAGACCCTGGGCACAGTAGACAAGTCAAAGGGCAGTGTAGAGAATTGGTAATGCATTGAGCCAGCCTTGAATCTGAGGTATCTTCTGCATATTTGTCTGATTGGGACATGCAGGTATGCCTCTTTTAGGTCTAAAGTCACAAGCCAAGCATTCTTGCCTAGCATGGGCAGAAGCTGCTGCAAAAGTCAACATCCTGAATTGTGGTATATCCAGGAATGTGTTCAAAATTGATAGGTCCAGTATTGGCCTCCAGGCCTTGTCCTTTCTGGTTACCAAGAACAGTCGAGTAAAATCCTTGTCCCTGCTCTTACTCTGGTACTAGTTGAATGGCCCTCATGTCCATGAGGGATGAGACTTGTTTTTGTGCCTCCACCCATTGAATTTTTGGCAGATCTGGCCAGCCATTTGCCTTTGGCAGGGTATGGAAATGGAACTTGTAGCCTTGTGACATGATATTTAAGACCCACTTGTCCTGGGTTATAATGTGCCAATTTTGAGAAAAAAATGCTAATTTTCCCCCTAAGGGGGCTGCCAGGAGATAAGTGCTTGGTGCAGGCAGGGGGAAGTCATTGGGACTGTTTCCTGAATGGTTGTGATTTGTCTTCTCCAACTTTGGAAGTAGAAGCCCCCCATTGTTTTGAGCGGAATGAACCTTGCGCCTGGGATCTGCCTCTCGGACATCTAGGTCTGTCCCTTTGAGGTCTGTCTGACATAGGAAAGGACCAATTCTTTGTTGGCCAGTGTTTACTAAACCTAGGTGGCTGTACTTGTAAAAAAATCTGACAGTTTGCATTGATTTAGCTTTGTCCTCCATTTTCTTTAACACCTCTTCTGCCTTAACACCAAACAAAGTATCATGCTGTAAAGGTGCATCTAATAATTTAACTTTAACATGATCAGGCAGATTTTGTTCCTTTAACCAAGCATGCCTCCTAATTACAGAACCCATAACTGCGGCCCTGCAGGAGGCCTCTAAAGAATCAAAACCACATTACAAAGTATGCTTTCCAACTTGTTCAGCTACATGCAATAAATCCTGCATTTCCTTGTTTTCTGCACATTCAGAGTTTAACATTTTCTGCTTAAGCAATGCCATGACATGTTGCTGATATTTGAGCATATGAAACTGACAGTTTAAGGCCATTATAGCCAAGGTAGTAGATGTATAAACCTTTTTTCCCCATCTATCCAGTGCCCTAGAATCTCTGTCAGAGGGGGCAGGGTTTTTTGCAGCAGACGCTTTAACATCTTTGGGACCCTGAGAAATAGTTTCTGGGTCTGCAGCAGGGTTTTTAAAAAGGAATTTATGTGAGTCAGGAACCCAGTGATATCTGTCAGGCTTAACAGGAGCTGGAGGTAAGGAGTCAGGGGTAAGACTAGACTCCAAAAACACATCAACTACAATGTCTAACACAGGTGGGATGGCTAGTGGCTTGTGTTGAGGTAGTAACAGGAAATCCCTGAGCCTCTTTTTAGATTCTGAAAAATCTTGGCTCTCCCGGTGGAAATGCTCCCTCATGGTATGTAAGGTTTTCCCAAAAGAATAGTCCACTGGAGGAGAAGCTGAAGGTATAGATTCTTCAGCATCAGAATCCTCACTGGGGAGAAGAGAGTATTCCTGATCAGAAGAGGAATCAGAAGAAATGGAAACCTGATCTGAAGAATCATAGTCGGTCTCTTGCCTAGGCCTCTTATCAGGAAGGGGATGGGAGCCCCTGATCAAGGTAATCAAGTCTTCGGCCATTTTGAGCATCTGCTTTTTGGGCATGGACATGGACAGGCCTTGTCCACATGGCTCTTGGGTTTACTTCTTTGTCTTTGAAGGTGCTTTAGTCTTTGCCTTTGAAGTCGGTTTAATGTATAGATGTTTAGGTCTGAATACACCCTCAGAAGCCGGTGCCTGCTCAGCGGCTCTGGACCCATCTGAAGGAATAGCGTCCGAGGCTCCAATACCTTGATCCAGTGGCATAGCCGACTCCACGTGGGAGTCGGTAGCGGCCTGCGACTCTAAAGTAGAGGGTGTCAGGGGCTGCAAAAGCACCTCACGGCGAACCGGCGACTGGCTTAGGAGAAGCTTTGTCGTCGGTTTTGGGCCTCAGTTGTCTTTTTCTTTTTCTTTGCGTTTTTTTGTGAACTCCGATAGTTGGATGGCTATCCGAAAACATTTCTGGATAATTAAACCTGCATCCAAAATAGTTTAATGCAAAATCATACAGACGCTTAATAGTGTGCCGGTAAAATCTAGCACAAAACCAACAACCTGAAACATTATGGTTAGGGCCTAGGCAAGGAATGCAGTAAGAATGAGAATCCTTATGGAGGTATTTGCTTTCCACAAGAAATACAATTATTAACTTTTTCTGACATCGGTCTGGAGCAAGAAAAAAGTTTCCCCAACAGGGTACTTAGCTTTATAGAAGACTTCGGATCTGAAACTTGAACACAAAAATCTCAGGAGTCAGCCAACCGGCACTTGCGAACTGCTTCTGCTTCGGGCACCGCGTGGCAAGACAGACTGAAGAAAATGGCGTTGGCTGCTTCTTTTAAATCCCAGATGACCTGACGTCAGGGAAGGGGTGACAGCAGCCGATGCAGGACCCAAGACTTTGGAATTCAGGCTGACTGAGGGCAACCTGCCAGCAGATTACCCAAATGTAATGACTGCAACAGTGAAACACGAAGAACATCAGAAACTAAGAGTCTTTGATAGTGGCTAAAGTTAAAGAAACTTGTCCTAAGACAAGTGTATAGCCAGGAGATGGCGAACATGGACAAAGTGGCCTGTAACAATAAATTGGGAAGATGAATACATACTAGGACAACTGATACTCAATGTTTTTAGTTACATCGTATATAGTTAGTTGTCTGTTCATAGTCAGTGTCAAAAAATGACATCTGATGGAATAAACTTAAATGACATCACTAATCAGTTACGTTATACATACATGTTGGATGTGTGTACTACTATTGTATACATGTACCAGCAGTGAGTTGGATCGCATGGTGCTGATCAGTTGTGTCATACATACATGCTGGATGTGTGCACTACTATTGTATACATGCACCAGCAGTGAGTTGGATCGCATGGTGCTGATCAGTTATGTTATACATACATGTTGAATGCGTGTACTACTATTGTATACATGTACCAGCAGCGAGTTGGATCGCATGGCTAGGTTTATAAGGGCCCCAGTGATTACCCTAGTGTACATCTATGAACCTATGAATGTACAAGGTGGATTAAGTTTTATGTGGATGCACTTAAGATGAATATTTACAAAAATTTTACAAGAGAGGAAACAGAGGAGATGTGAAGATATTAGCAATGAAAATGATACAATTGTGTACATTTTCAATAAGGAAGACAGTACAAGGAAGTCAGTAAATGAAGTGAAAGCACACTCTCAAAAGGGATAAAGCTGCTGAAAGATGTTAAGAACTTCAGCAATTCTATCTTCTGATAAAAACTACAATACATTCCCAGAGCTAATGAAGTGCGACATTACACTGCATGCATAAAGGTCTACAAAATCCTGTTCACTTAAAAGACAGAAGCAACAAAACCCCTTTTCTGTGTTTCACATAAATAGTTCATAGTAAAATTAGCAGAATGATCACAGATTAAGGAAACCCCGCAATGAATGCAAGTGCTTGTTTTAATGTCATTGGAAAGCTAAAGATCTAAAAGGTCAAACAGTGCAAGGACACCAACGTGACCATTGTAACCAACGTTCTAGGAAAATTCATTTTTCCTTAAGATGAAAGTCGAGAAAAACTTTCTGAAATGATATATACTTGAAATAACAGAAACAGTATTAGGACCCAAACCGTGGGCTTCACTTGTAGTGATACCACCTTAAGACCAATAGTCTAGGTAAAGTCAGGATCTACAGAGTTGTAACAGCTTATACTGAGGTATGTGAAGACAGCAATGCACCATGTCAGTTGTTGATATTATAACTGTGTGTGTGTGTGTGTGTGTGTGTGTGTGTGTGTGTGTGTGTGTGTGTGTGTGTGTCTTTGAAATGGCCTGCACTATACAGCACAAAAGCTAGTAGATTTTCTGCTACACGGTTGTTCCAGCTGCACAGTGGGGCAGATTACAGTGATGCAGATTCCTGGGTAATGAGATGTTGCTCTTTTAGGTTAGCCTAACCCCATCCACCCACTGGTGGTGACATGACCACTTGAATCACTGTAGTGCACATCTATGCTCCCTTGTCCTTGCATGCATGCTTCCCACTCGCCACGTGCTGACAGGGTTTTACCATCACTGGCTTTAGTGGGAGAGCCCACGTCTTTCTTGGCACTGCTCCTGGCATTATTACAGGCCTCCACTCTGCAGATGAGGTCCTGCCATTATAGCAAAAGTGTAGGCCGGGTGGGAACCACCATCCCTCCTCCACCAGACGGGCATGTCTTTCCTCCCTACCTAAACCATCACATACCTGAATCACTAGTTGAACTAGTTACCTGGGCTGTTGTCAGGATCTTACCTTGCTATGCTGTTGGCACAGGCAGATCATTGTCTTATGTTGATGCAAACAGTCCTTTGCTATTAGGAACAGATGCAAGCTTCATAGGACTTATTTCAACATTAAGGCAAATGCAAGATGCTGAGTCAAACATGATTTACAAGTGGCTACACAACCAGTGTGTTTTTTTTTGAGAATAGTTTAGGTTTAAGAAACATATATTTTGTGTGTCATTAGAAGAAATGCAACATTAGTGCAACACACTTCTAGATAAACATAACAGCACTGATACGTATGCACCCAACTGCCTAACATTGCAACTCGTTAGGTGGCCACACCAAAATTATACATAGCAATACTTTAATCATCTCCTCTCCCTGAATTCTACTGCCTATATCAAAAAGCCTTTACCAGTAGATGTCATAGAAATAACTTTCTCCTTCTGGGTGACATGAACTTTAGTTAGGAACTAATAAATCAGAGCTTCAGATAATTCCTGCTTTTAACCTATTAAATATTAGGCTAATAGGTAAGACAGTAATCATCCAGATGGCACACATTTCTTACTGGACATGATAACCAATAACATTCCCACTTTTATAAAGCAATGGAACTCCTATGCAGCCCATGTGTTATGTCACTGGTAATTTAAAAGGCCCAGAATGTAACCCATCACAGTTAAAGGCCATTCCATCCTCTGAGACTATGTAAACCACTTTATTAGTTGGATTAGGTAGTAATGACTTTTCCTCTGTGTATAATGAATCATATCCAAGCATTTTTTTTTTTTTACTTTACTAACTTCTGTTCAGGACAGACAATTTCCATCAAGAGCTACGAGATGTAAAGGTGCCTAACATCCCTGCACAACCTCTGAACTTAAAACTAAAAAAAAAAAGAGACCAAGCTTAGTCAGACCACAAAGATGACCCTTTCAGAATGCCTCTGACTCTTAGGAGACTCATCAGATTAGCAAGAACACTGAAAACCAAAGTACACTATGAAGCAACAGACATTTCTGTTAGGAACCCCTAGACCACTCAAGAAGTCATTAAAAGCCTTACATTAAATATATACAGTCAAACATTCTGATTCACACATTCCTACATCACATTAAGGAATACAATGCACTGGCCATTCCTACCTTTACTAGTTACAACCTTCCCCCGTCCACTATAAGGCCAATGCAAAACTGCCTTATAACCCTTCTACCCTTTTAGTTTAAGTCAATAAGTAATGAACAGGTTTAGCCATCATCATCAGATAAAATCACTACAAATAGTTCTCAAGATCTGCACTCATTCAGCAAATATAAGATACAATTATTACAAATGAGGTAAAATCACTACAAGTAATGCTCCAATGTACAGCATCTTGTAGCCCTCGTATCTAAAAATGGCTAGTCCCATTATGAAGAGCCCCTCTCACACACATACATAAATTATCCCTCACCCCAAGTATCCTTCCCCCAGTTTCAAACATTTAATTATTACCCTCTCCCAAGGTTGCATCCCCATCATCTTTGTCTCAACACCATCCTACTCCTAAACTTTTCCAATGGAAAAGAAAAGTACACAATCGACTATGGGAATACGTCAGTTTCCATGGAATACTTAATTCACTCCTGGCATGGTCTAAAAAGCACATTTAGTGCACTAACAATTTGCTGCATTAAAGATAACATTTTCTTATATGGCAAAGGTTACGTTCTGGAGCCTACTCTTTACTAAAGTAATTTAAAAAGAGCTTTCAAATGCGTTGATCAACTACTGGTCAGTGCTCTAACCTTCCCCTAAAGATCACTCTTCGGCCCAATGGTATGAATAGTCTTCCCATGGACTGGTCAGTGCTAAAACACTGCACTTCAAAGAAAACAAAACGGCTAGTAGAGCTTTCACACCTCTTCATCCCTTGCTCAAAAGGGCCTATGAAGAAATTTTAATTACACTAATAACAGCAATCTTCTAATTAGTTCAAAATACAGCAGTTACGGCCTTTTACTCTATCTAACAACAGAGTAATACCAAAGTCATCAGAATAAGCGACTCCCTAAATAATTTTAATGTTTCAAGTTAAGCTACCAAAGTAACTAGGTTTCCGGTTTGCTCCAGCTTTACTATTTAAATGATGCACCAAACTGACAACTGACTAGTCCTTAAACTCAAAGTTGGATACAAATTGGTCAGCTTTTTAACCTACAAAGCCAGGAAAACTAAAGAATTTAACCAATTAATATGTAAATGCATGTATAGTCTTTCAGTTTAGTACATCAATAATGCTAAACTCATCCAAAACTATAAGTAAAATATTTTATTTATTAGTTGTTGACCAGGTTATTCCTACTAGGCTAGTAGACTTTCAGAGTAAACCTGAGATATTATTTAGGTTGACTATGGGAAATTTGGCCATGACAGTGGGGAAGTTTCCATCAGCTTTTCAATAGGCGGATGTCAAATGTCAAAGCCCCGCCACACACACACACACACACACACACACACACACACACACACACACACACACACACACACACACACACACACACACACCCCATGTATGTCCTAGCAAATCTTTTTAACAGGACTTTCATTTAATGTGTTTCCTGAAGGATGGCATGCTCAAGCTGCAATGTCAATAATGAAAAAAAAATCATCATCTGGGGTGGTATTAGAACCTACAGTCTTCAGATCTTCTAGCCCCAAAGATACGTATGCTATCTGTTGAGCCACTGGCACCATCTTTGGCTAAGGCTAACTAGTTTTCAGTTGCAGTCAGAGTTACTTTGCCACACTGTACCTTAATTTTCAAGTTATTAGCTTCAAGTACTGCTCACTTCTATCAAATAAGAATACAAAGACATCCCCTTACACTCCTAGACCAAGCAATCAGGGACCATTACTCTAATCAGCCCAACATTAATCTACCCACTGAAAAAACATCTCTCGCTTGCTCAAAAACTTTTCCCACCTCCTGAAACACATTTCTGCAAACATCCAAGGTGAGAAGAATTATTTTTGTTTTAGAATAAATGCCTGCTGCTCAGTTATATGGTTACTCTCACATACTTGTTAACAATATGATCCACCACAGAAATTGCAGCACAGGGCATTTGCCCTCCAATACCCCCTTTTCTTGGTGCTGTGAAGTACACTGCCGATACCTAGACGCAGACGGATTTTACAGTTTACTTATTCTGAACCCACTTACCAAGCGATTGATGGTAATGCATACTCAGAATTTACTTAAATATTTAAAACCAAGTAGGTCTCAAACATTTAATAAGTGCTGTTCAAAAGATGTTTAAAATGTTTTGTTGGTGTTTATTTCACTGCTCTGTTAAACTGACATAACTTGAATACATTTTACATTACATCTGTGCTATACATTAACAGTATGTAATTGTCCTTGGGCTACTAGCCTGGGTTACGGCTGAAAATGGTCACTGGACTAAACTGACTGTTAACAAGCAAACAAGTCCCTGAATCAGAAATATCCAAATCAAAATGGAAACTTTGGCTGCTATCTTGGTGTATCGGCGGATTCATATAACTTCACATTAATCAAAGATCACAAGCCAATGTATGTTACATTCCATCCCCCCAAATCAGAGCCTCTCATCTGACTTGAGAGATGGCTTTTAAGCCTTCAGCCATTTCAAACTACACTACAGTATAAAAAGGAAAACGTAACATTATATAGAACTTGTTTAAGTGTCCTGTGAGATTATCAGGAAATGGAAAGAAGCATGCTAGAGTGGCTGACGATTGTGTGGACATGAGTGGCTGATGATTGTGTGGACATGAGTGGCTGATGATTGTGTGGACATGACTGTAAAATATGTTGGACTAAGTACTGAAACTGGGGGACACCAACGATGCAAATGTCAGTCACATTTCTTACAAAAAGTAAAACAGTACTCTAGCAATGACTTTTTGGTACAATACACAAGGTGAGAATCCTGAAGGGGAAACACTAAAAGGTTCAAGAAGTATAAGAGAAAAGTAAGGATTTTAGCAAGTTGGAGAAGTTTAGTTAAAAACTGCAGGCTACATTCTATCCAAGAAACTCCAGAAAAAGTGTCTTAAAGCCTGCTAAGGAGTAGTGAAAAATAAACTGATGGTGAGTAAGAAAAATATTGTTTTCAGTACAGACAAAATAGATAGTCGGACTCAAAATTGGGCATTACAAAAAAGTTTTGTCCCTGTACATGTACAAAAAATATTTATTAATTGATATATGCCTTGAAATTATGCTTTAGAAAATTAATGAAATGCAAACTCTAAATAATTCCTTCACTGTGGTTTCAGGCCTGTTTTTTGTTCTATTTACAGTTGAAATACAGAAGTACTGAAGAACTTTTTACTATTTCAGTGAAATATTCATCTCAACAAAAGAGTATCCACTCAATGTCTGAACTCCCAAAAGGACCAAGCAGTGAACAGAGCTCTGACTTTCATGGGCCAGTATATAAAGAATAACTTTTGTCATAGACATTTACTGAAAGAGTCTACTTATCATTGTAATAGTATTATCAGTGCTTTACAAACTATTCCCAAATTCTAGCATACCAGAGACCATGAGGAATGACAAAGTTCATCCCTGAAAAGCCAGCAATTTAAAGAATTCTGTTAAGTGCCAATAAATTACACTCAGAAAAATACTCCATTTTGACCACAAGCAAATTTTCATTCCAAATGTAAGTAAATCAAGATTTATCAAGTCCGAGAGATATACTGGAAATGAAAAACAGTATACTGGCAGCTACAGGACTTGTCACCACCCAGCTGTGGAAACCAACTCATCCAGTCTGCTATTTAAGCATAGCTTCAGAAACAAGACATCAAATGTGGCCAGACTTAGATGAACGGGTGAAGAAAGAAGAGCAGACTAGAGAGGGAAGGGCAACACAAGATGATATGATGACACAAGGAGGGTTACAGAATATTCTGTCTGTATGGGCCATACACTAATGGTGAGAAATAAAAAACCCAACAAGCGAGACTCTATTTAGTCAAGAGCACTATCGGGCAAGGTAAAAGGGCCAATGATGACACTGAAATATGGACCCACACTATCAGTGAGCCCTCCCTGTCTGGGCATTAGGCAAGATGCATGTGCTGGTGAAAGAAACCATTGTGAGAGTGAACCATGTCTTGTTTCCACTAACTTAAACTCCATCGATCCATCAAGAGACAACCCAATGGTCAAGTCAGTACACTAGAACACTGAAAATCTTTCTGATCTGACATTTGCTCATCTGTTACCTTATATCATGCTGAACATAACGTCTGGTTTTACAGGTCCTCCAAAAGTAATGCTAAAGCACAATTGTTCAGTGAGAAAGGCAATATTATTTAAAAACTGCAATAAAGACCTGGACAAACTAAAGTCTACTCACTCAAATTCATGTTCTTTTCTAGTATGACAGTGTGGAACTTGTTTTGGAGAATGCATATACAAACACACAATGTAAAACTGTCTGTATTTTTGTGGCCTAATGCCCTTTTTGCTGTTATTTGATGGTACATTTGTTGGTAGTCATTTTCCTCTTTGGTGTATAACTATATCTCGCTATACTTCATCAGGTTCAGATGTTTTTCATCTGTCCTGAATCGTAGTAATTTTGGTTCCTTCCTATTGTTTGTTGTGCATGCTGCATTGGATGGCCTAATGCCCTTTTTCCTGTTATTTGATGGTACATTTGTTGGTAGTCATTTTCCTCTTTGGTGTATAACTATATCTCTCTATACTTCATCAGGTTCAGATGTTTTTCATCTGTCCTGAATCGTAGTAATTTTGGTTCCTTCCTATTGTTTGTTGTGCATGCTGCATTGGAAAACACTTTTAGGTTTCACCCCTTCTGTTCTTGGAGGAATCCTGGATGTATTCTGATGCACTTTATTTACCCTTCCCTTCTGATTTACTTCACTTTTTTAAGGCTATTTTTAAAAACTGCCTCTTTACCAGGATAGGCTATTTGTTCAACATACTGTTTCATATCATGTTCAAAACTGTTTTTGTTTACTTTTAAATACATTTCCACATTTGTTTTCTACATTCATTATTTGTTTGTAATAAAAACCTTCCCATTGCTCAAAATTTAAATATTTTTTAATATCTACATTAAGTTTTTCTGTCTCATTCAGTAACAAACAAAGGTTAGAATCATTGTACTTAATTTTCTCAATCAATTCAAAACCTTTTCTGTAACACATACCTGTGAATTTAATTCTTTATACATTTCATCAAAATGCATCTCAAATGGAAAAGTACAGTTTTGTACCTACCATAAATGTAGATGTTCGAGGATCCACATTGCTGCAGTCCTAACTATTGGGTAGTCCGCTGTCCAGTCGGCCCGAATACCAAAGTATATGGCTGACGTCGGTCACGGCGCATTAGACTGACGTCAGTACGTCAGGGTACTAATGCGCATGACCGACGTCATATCCTCAGTCTTTTCTTGCCCCAGATGTCAGAAGACCCTAAAAAGACAAGGCCAAAACCAAAACACACCAAACATACCTGCACCAAAAACATATACAATATATACAAAGGTACCAGAATATAAACTCACCTACACAACCACCCCTAAACACAGAGGGGAAGGAGGGAGGGTAAATTGGACTGCAGCAATGTGGATCCTCGAACATCTACATTTATGGTAGGTACAAAACTGTACTATGTTCTTCATTCCACATTGCTGCAGTCCTAACTATTGGGTAGAATCCCAAAGCAGAGGTAAGGGAGGCTGGCAAATCATAAAGAAGCCGGAGCTGATAACATGCCTTGCAAAATAGCTGTGGCAAAACCAGCCCTAGACTTAGAGTAGAGAGGAAGGTGGTAATGCTTAGAGAAAGTAAGCACTGAACTCCAAGTAGCTGCCTCCAAAATATCCTTAGTTGCCACCCCCCTTAGAAATGCTGTTGAAGTGGCAGTAGCCCTAGTGGAATGAGGCCAATCCCAGCTGGAATATCCTTGCCATGATGGGAATAACAAAATGCAATGCAAAACCCAATCCACTTAGAAATAGTTTGTTTTGACACAGGCTTGCCCTGAGAACTCAAAGCAAAAGAAACAAACAACTGCTGAGACTTTCTAAAATCCTTAGTCCTGCTTAAATAATAACGCAATTGCCTGTGTACATCTAAAGTGTGCAAAATCTTTTCCCCTTTATTTTGGGGATCTGCATAGAAAGTAGGCAAATGAATAGTTTGGTTTAAAGCCACACTAGAAACCACCTTAGGCATAAAAGAAGGATTAGTACGTAATGATACCCTATCCTTATGAAAAATCAAAAAAGGCTCAACCGCCATAAGGGCCTGTAACTCAGAAACCCGTCTTGCAGAAGTAATGGCCAACAAAAAAGCAGTCTTCCATGACAAGTATTTCAGGTCAGCAGTAGCTGCAGGCTCAAAAGGTTGTAGAGTAAGTTTCTCCAACACAAAATTGAGATCCCAAGCAGGAGTAGGAGCTCTACGTGGGGGTCTTATATTCTTTGCACCCCTAAGAAATTGCTTGAATAAAGGATGTGAAAACAATGGTGGGTCACAATCATAGTGAGCTGAAATTGCTGCAGCATGAATCTTAATGGAAGAGAAAGACAAACCTTTGTCCAATAACTCAGTAAGATATTGAAGAGCCACACTCAAATTAGGCTCAAATCTCCAAATTCTGTGCTGCAGTCCAAAATAAAAATCTCTTCCATTTTTCTGCATACACTTTCCTTGTACTAGGTCTTCTGGCTTCCATAATCACATTTAAAACTTGTTGAGGAAGTTGAGACCTGCTGTCTTTCAAAACAGAATATGCCAGGCTGTTAGATGAAGAGTTTGAAGCTTGACATTGAGCAGGTGACCGTCCCTCTGAGACAATAGGTGTGGAATCAAGGGTAAAGGCCATGGAGGCTTCCTTACCAGACTCCTCAGTAATGGGTACCAGTGCTGCGAGGCCAATCTGGAGCTATTAAAATCATCCTTGGCTTGTCTCGTCTGACCTTTAGAAGCACCTTTGGGAGAAGAGGCAGAGGTGGAAAAGCATACACATGAAGATTTTTCCAACTGAAAGAAAGAGCATCCACTTTCCAAGCTGTGTGATGAAATCCCTTCGTGCAAAACTTTGGCAGCTGGTGGTTTAGTGGAGAAGCGAACAGATCTATGTCTGGAGTTCCCCATGACACTGTCAATTTTTGAAATACATGAAGATCCAGTTTCCACTCGTGGGGATCCATGATTTGTCTGCTTAACACATCTGCTAAGGAGTTCTGTGCTCCCGGCAGAAACCTTGCCTGAAGAGTTAGTTGCAAGCTGAGCGCAGTCTCCCATAAAATCATTGCTTGCCTGCACAATGGGTAAGAATGTGTTCCCCCTTGTTTGTTGATGTACCACATGACAGTTGTGTTGTCTGTTAGAATCAACACCTGCCCTGGAAGAAGTGATTCCTTGAAAGCCATTAATGCAAACTGGACTGCTAACATCTCCTTCATGTTGATATGTAGATGCTGTAGTCTGGCAGGCCACTTGTCTTGTATCCACTTTCCATCTAGATGAGCTCCCCAAGCAATGTCTGAGGCATCTGTCGTTAGAATCTGACTTGCCTCTGGCCGGGTCACAGAGAGTCCCTTGTTTAGGTGACATTCCTGAGCCCACCACAAAAATTCCTTTTGAATGCAAGGTATTATTTGAATGACAGTGTCCAAATCCTGGCAGTGCTGTGACCATAGATTTTTGAGATACCATTGTAGCTTCCTCATATGCAGTTTGGCATTGGGAAGCACCAGAATACAAGATGCCATGAACCCTAAGGCTTGAAGGACTGTCCTTGCAGTCAGCCCGGACTGAAGAGATAATTGATGGAAGTAACTGGAAAGATTCTTTTGTTTGTCCGGGGTTAGAAAGGCCATCTGGGCTGCTGTATTCAGTCTCACACCCAGAAAGCACATGTCTTGAGAGGGTACTAGACTGGACTTTATTTTGTTCACAGAATACCCTAGGCATCTTAGCACTGCTATGACATATTCCAAATGCTGTAGAAGGTCTTCCTTTTCTTGAGCCAGAATCAGGCAGTCGTCCAAGTAAGGATAGATTTGAATTCCTTTTAGCCTGAAGTAAGCTATCACTGGAGCCAGAACCTTTGTGAATACTCTGGGCGCAGTAGATAAGCCAAAGGGCAATGCAGAGAACTGATAATGAGAATTTCCAGCTCGAAACCGCAGATACTTTCTGCAACTTAGTCTTATAGGCACATGAAGGTAAGCTTCCTTGAGATCTAAAGTTACCATCCAGTGATCTTTGCCCAGTAGAGGTAAAAGGTGTTGTAACGTCAACATTTTGAACTTTGGAATGTCCAGATAAGTGTTGAGGATAGATAAATCCAAAATTGGTCTCCACGTGTTCCCCTTCTTTGGTACTAGGAACAGGCGAGAATAAAATCCTAGGCCCCTTTCTGGCACAGGAACTGACTGAATGGCTCCTATTTGGAGTAACAGAGAAATTTGTTTGCGAACCTCTGTTCTTTGTAGAGGAGGAATGTCTGGCATGCCTTTGAAAGGAGGCAAGGTATGGAAATAAAACCTGTAGCCGTGGTGAATGATATCCAGAACCCATTTGTCTTGGGTAATTAAATCCCAATTTTCTTTGAAAGAGACAGTCTTCCTCCTAGAGGTGCCGCCAGGCGAGAAGGTACTGGCAGCTGAAAAGGCAGGTCATTGGGTCTGCTTACGAAAGGACTGACCCCTGCCCTCACCAGAAGTCTGAGCAGGTGAACTCCCTGTCCTAGGCCTAAAAGAACCTTGGGCTCTGCCCCTACCACGCCTAGACCTACCCCTAGACTGGGAATCATAAGCAGGATAAGTCCACCCCTTAGTAGGCCAATTTCTACTAAACTTCGGAGGCTGCACCTGCAAAAAATCCTTAACAGTTTGCATAGACTTAGCCTTGTCCTCCATTTTCTTTAAAACTGCTTCCACAGGCGAACCAAACAACACATCAGACTGTAAAGGAGCATCCAAAATCCTTGTCTTAACATGCTCAGCTAAGTTCTGATCTCTCAACCAGGCGTGCCTCACGAAGAACAGAACCAGTGGCAGCCACCCTGGAGGAGGCCTGCACAGCATCAAAACCACATTGCAAGGAATGTTTACCCACTTGTTCAGACACATGAACTAAATCCTGCAACTCTTTACACTCAATACCTTCCGCCAGAGCATCCACCTTAGATTTCAACTGTGAAAGAAGATAATTCTGATATTTTAACATGTGAAACTGACAATTCAACGCCCTCATGGCTAAAGTGGAAGAAGTATACACTTTCTTTCCCCATCTATCCAAAGCCCTTGCCTCTTTATCAGGAGGGACAGGATTTTTAACAACTGAGGCCTTCACACCTTTAGGCCCCTGAGAGACAGTTTCGGGTCTGCCCTAGGACTCTTAAAAAGATACTGATGAGCGTCAGGCACCCTATAATACCTATCCGGTTTAACTGGGGCAGGAGGCAAAGAATCAGGATTCAGGGAAGCCTCTGCAAAACATCTTCCACCACATTCAAAACAGGAGGTATAGCTAAAGGCCTATGCTGGGGTAAAAACAAGAATTCCCTAAGCCTTTTCCTGGAATCAGAGAAATCTTGACCTTCCCATTTAAAATGCTCCCTCATGGAATGCAGAGTCTCTGAAAATGAAAAATCCTCAGGAGGAGAAGCTGAAGGAGTAGAATCATCCACATCAGAATCAGAATAAGGAGGGTACTCCTGCAAGTCTTCAGCCGAAGACTCAGAAGCCTCCGAGCATTGCTCAAAACTCTCAAACTCAGGTTCCACCCTAGGCCTCTTATCAGGAGGGGGCATAGAACCCCTTATCATAGTAATCAAATCCTCTGCCATTTTAAGCATATGTTTCTTAGGCAAAGACCCTGAAGCACTGGGAGAAACCCCCACTGAAGCAAAACTTGGCCTGCCCCTCAAAGAAGCCTTGGAAACAGAAGGGGAGGCTCTAACCACCTTAGGAAGAGAGGGAAGAACAGCCACCTGAAAAGCCCCCTCAGCCTGGCCTACTTCCTGAGAGGATACATCCTGTAACAGTAAAGTCTCTCCCTGAGACTCCAAAGAAACACCTGGCAAAACCTCCGGCTCCACTGAGCCCTCTAAAGAACCGACGTCTGGGACTGTTGGTTCTTCCACTCTAGGCTTTGCTGCTTTATCCTTGCGTTTTTTAGCCGAAGCCGGCGTCGGAGCATCCGACGGCATTTTATAATTACAACGCTTCCCAAACATTAACCTGGCACAGTCTAACCTTCTCTTAATAGTGCGTTTGTTAAATCTAGCACAAGAGCGGCATCCAACAACGTCGTGCTCAGGCCCTAAACAAGGTATACACAAAGTATGGTAATCCCTATGAGGTATCTGTTTCCCACAAGAAATACAGTTATTCACTTTTTCTGACATCCGGTTAAATACTGAGGCAAGAAAAAACCAAAATATTCCCAACGGGTACTTAGCCAACTTTGATTCGGTCTGAAACTCTGGCTTCAGAAACTTTCAGAACGCCAACCTGCACTCGCAAAATTGCTTCTGCATCGGACCATGCGGCAAAAAAGACTGAGGATATGACGTCGGTCATGCGCATTAGTACCCTGACGTACTGACGTCAGTCTAATGCGCCGTGACCGACGTCAGCCATATACTTTGGTATTCGGGCCGACTGGACAGCGGACTACCCAATAGTTAGGACTGCAGCAATGTGGAATGAAGAACATTTTAAAAATGCATAGTCCCTGAGGGACTATTTTAAGTTCTAAACATCTCATTAAGTAACCATTTTTGATTTGCAAAGTTTTATTTTAAACAGTTTTTTTTTTCTCCAGTCTGTTAATATGTTTAAGTGATCTGCCTGTATTGTGATCAAAGTTAATTTTCACTGTAGTTATTCCCTTCAGAAGAAAAAATCAAAAGTTTTCCCCATAACCTGTGCAAAGTTAACAGAACTTCTAGTATAAAAATTGTTGTTGAAGACTTGAAGAAAGGAAATTAAATCTCCACTAAGGTTACATGCCACACAACATCCAGGCATAAATGAAAATATCTCTTTACAGCCCTTTTTGAATATGAGAACAAGCATTTATTAATTTTTATTGAAATGTTAACATTTTTTGCATGAAATAAGTATATTCTTTAATTTTTAGGATGATATTTACCTCTTACTAATTGCTTGGTACTGTATCTTTAAGATAACCTGCTAATTGTAATTAATTAATGATTTGTTAAAGTATATAAGTGGAGTTTTTTAATGGAGAGTGATTCTGATGAAGTCCTACTATATAATGGAGGAAGCACTTAAAGTAATAAAATATAACAGTGATTAAGTAGTTATATATTACTTAAATAAACTTTAAGAGGAATTGGAATCTGTATCTGACTACAGGCATCATATTTTTGTTAGTACCATTATTAGTAGTAAATCTAGACTTACTGATGATGATTGCACTTATGCATTTGCCATGGCTTTGAGAACAGTTGTTATATATATATTGACTGGATTGGTGAAATAAATAATGTTAGGCAAACAGCAAGTAGAACACATATAAGAAAGGAAATGTTTACTGTCTGTAAAGATCACCCTATGAAACAAGACTATAACCCTGAGAGTTGGAATTCTAAATACAGGTTTTCAGCAGTCTGAGGATTTACAGCATCAAGAAGGAAATAGAAAGGAAAGAAAGGAAGAAGTTCACATCAAATAACAAGAAAAAGTAACTGATAAATGTCTGTAAAGTAAGGAGACTACATACCAAAAACACTATTTTGTTAAGTAACACACAGATTGCAGAAAATTATAACATTTTTTTTCTGTCGGAAAATCTTCAGTTTACAGAAAAAGGCAGCATTTTTTCAAAAGAGAAGCTAGAAAAAAGAGGCACGTGAAAAGGAAGAAATCAAAACTGAACATGAAAGGACTGAAGAACACTGCTGTAAGAAAAAAAACGAGAACGACAGACAACATGGCTCAGGCTATGGGTGTACAAGGCATACAACTGTATACTTACAAATGTAATACATAATGAAAACAGTGAGACTAATAAGACTAATTAATGGTGATGAAAATCGTTCCTTTGCAACAACTGATAGAGCAGATATTACTAAATTAGAAGTTGAAGATTTCTTAGATCTGCAGAAAAAAAATTCATGTAATTGGAGATTCAGTTATTACAAGAACTGATACTTACATTTGCAGAGAAGGTCTTCCTTTTTGGACTGTTCCCATTTGGGGTCACCACAGTGGATCATCTGTTTCCATTTTTTCCTGTCCTCTCTTACCACATCCATAAACCTTATCTTAGGCCTTCCTCCTTTCCTGTTACCTGGCAGCTCCATCCGTAGCATCCTTTTCGCCAATATACCCATCATCCCTCCTCAGCACATGTCCAATCCAATGCAATCTTGCCTCGCTGGCTTTGTCTCCAAACTGTCCAACCTGAGCTGACTCTCTAATATGCTGATTCCTAATCCTGTCCATCCTTGTCACACCAATTGCAAATCTTAACATCTTTAACTCTTCCAGCTCCAGCTCTGACATCTGCCTTTTTGTCAGTACCACCGTCTCCAACCCATATAACATAGCTGGTCTTACTACCCTCTTGTAGACTTTCCCTTTCACTCTTACTGGTACCCGTCTGTCATAAATTACTCCTGACATTCTTCTTCACTCACTCCACCCTGCCTGTACTCTTTTCTTCACCTCTCTTCCACACTCACCATTACTATGAACTGTTGATCCCAAGTATTTAAACTCATCCACCTTCACCAACTCCACTCCCTGCATCCTCACCATTCCTCTATCCATCCTCTCCATTCACACACATATATTCTTTCTTAGTCTTGCTGACCTTCATTCTTCTCTTTTCTAGAGCATATCTGCACCACACCAGTGTCTTCTCAACCTGTTCCCTACTCTCACTACAGTGATCATGTGGTTATAAAGGTTAATTTGTTGCTAGATAATTCTGCAAACTGAAATCTAAACCAGTCCACAGAAGATTAATTACAGCTTATATGGATGCAAAACAGTCACTAAAACTAATTGGAGTGATGCTTTCAGTGAAAAAACTGCAGAGGGAATGTGGAGAGTTTTGAAAGATACTGACTTTGTGGGAATATGGGTGAAATTCTTGGCTAGGCTTATAAGGGCCTCTGGGCCAATAGCCTAGTATCATTCTATGAACCTACACACACATACATATATAGAGAGAAAGAGAATTTGAAAGGTTGGGAGGGTGGCCTAATGGTTAAGGTGTTTGTCTTGCAAGCACAAGGTGCAGGGTTTGAGTCTCACAAGGGATAATTGGCTAAGCTTAAAATGGGTTGCAAGGACAGTTAGCTTAGTACTAATCTATGAATATATATAAGTGTGTGTTTGTGTGTCTGCTATATATATATTTGTGTGTGATATATATACATATATATATATATATATACACACACATATATATATATACATACATATATGTATGTATACACACACATATCTATATATATATCTAGATACACACACACACATATATATATATATATATATATATATATATATATATACACACAAATATATGTCACTGTTAGAATGTTGAAACATGGTTTATCGTAACAGTGTTTCAGCGGACACAATTTAGCGAAAGTGCATTTTATCGAAAATGCACTTTCGCTAAATGGGGAGTGGGAAATTAAAGAAGGCATGCAGTTTGCATGCACCATTAGTTGTAAATGAACATGTAGTGTTGATTTACAACTAACGAAGCTATTGCTGACATTGTGCTACAGTGGGGATAAGGGAATATTCCCTTTTCCTCACTGTAGTGTGATCTTGGAGTGAGAATAATAAAGTAAGGGGGCGGGGGGTGCGGGGGGGCTTGCCCCCTGCATAACACTGTTTAAAGTTATTTATTTTTTTTACTTTTTTTATTTTGATTTTTTTAGCGAAAGTGCATAGTCGACAATATGAACTTTTGCTAAAGTGTATTATCGGAAGCACAATTCGCTGGATTGCATTTTCGATAATTCAACAGTGACCCATATATATATATATATATATATATATATATATATATATATATATATATATATATATATATATATATATATAGGCACACAAACTTCTTTGTCCTCCACAAATAGTGCTCAGTACTACACATCATGATTTTGGTAAACTAGTGATTGAATAATGGCTGTACAAATACAATTATACAAATACAACAGGTACACAAATGAGTTTAATGAGTTTGTTTCATCTGCTTAGATTAGTTTTGGAGATTTTGTTTTCTATTTTGATAATGAATGTTATATTCAGTTTAATGGGACAGCTGTGAGGGCCACGTAAGCACCTGTTTACACCAATTTATTGATGGGTTTTGTGTAATTAAATTTAATTTATGACCCATGTACATCTACCTAAAATTGAAATGTGGAGATGCTTCCAGGAATTGTTTGCTTTTACAGAACAATAACCTTAAGTCTCTCAGCTCACTTATATCCTACTTGAATTCTAAGTAGTATGGAATTATGTTTTTTCTCAAAAAACTTTAACACAAGTCTACTTCCAATGTCTTTTTACACTTTTACAGCAGTTTGCAACTGGTTTTAGCAACAAAGGATTTAGTTGACAGAGTAGCTTAGTTTCACTCCAGGTCAACAACTACTGTTGACGACTTGCTTGCTGAACACACTGTGCTGACTGCCCTGTTGTGACAGTTGTGTGACCTTTGAGTTTGTTTACATAAGTATGGGAGGGCACAACCTATTCCACGCAAATATACTTGGTTTTCATTTTCTGCCATTTTTGTCTGCTTTTGGTAAAAACTGCAAATGCAAGGCTGTTTTGCTTGGATTTGGTGATCATGTTTTCTTTTGCCTATATACAAATCTATATATATGTATATATACATACATACACACATACATACAATTGACCACTACATGGGCAATGCTTAAGTCATCTATTTTATAGCCATCTACAACAGTTTTCACTTTTTCCTGAAACAATCATTTGTATACACACATACATGTTAAACACATATACACAGACACATTATGTATGTAAGCCCACTTTAACTGTTTGATGTTTTGCTGTGATACATACAGCGAGTTGCTGTGATCTGCCTTGCTTACTAGTCCACATACAGGACTAAGTAGCTTCTGAAATAAAGAGATCATGAAAAAATAAGAAAAATAGTTTCACATTTTGTTAAATGTAGCTACCTTGGATCCAAAGTTTGGCAAGTGAAAAACAGACTAAATGCAGAGTTTGAAAGAAAAAAATAAATAAATTGGCATCTTGTATTTTTCCGGTTCTTTCTTTTCTTCCATCGTCATCTTCTTCTGCAGGTGAACGTGGATTTTTCTGTCCCTTTATTAGTTATATTATGGAATACAGCAGAAAGACCCAAAAGTCAAGACCCTATAAGCAATATTGCACTACTCCCCTTTTGCCAAAGCAGAAGCAATATTGATAGGGTCCTGCCTTTGAGGTGAGCAATTCATTTCAGATTTATTCCGGAAGCATCAGGTACTACGGTCACAAAATCTGCGAATGTGAACAGAAGAACTTTGGTTATTATGTGATGGTGTATACGTGTGTGTGTGTGTGTGTGTGTGTGTGTGTGTGTGTGTGTGTGTGTGTGTGTGTGTGTGTGTGTCTGTATTCATATGTATACAAAGGATATCTCCTGCTTAATGTCTTAATGTATGCATTCTATAGACGTGCACAGATAAAGAAATCAATACTTTCCAGAACTGCATCAGTGATGTTAAATATTTGATGAAAAAGAAACAACTTTAGCTCTAGTCCTTGCACATGAGAATCCATTTGTACCACAGAACTGTTACTTTAATACAACATGAATACAAGAGAACACAGTTGCCCTTTCCTTGAAACGTTCCAAAGTTATTTGAAAGAGGATGGGTCAAGGGTGGCAACCCTTTATGAAAGTTTTGCTCCAATACTATTCTTTGAAAATAATTGTGCACACCTTTTTAAATCCCAAAACAGAATCACATATATTTCTTCCACTGTCTCTTAATCTGTTAATGTATACATGTACCAGTTCTGCCAGATTGCTTCATACTTATGAAGTCCTTCACAGTCCAAATACTAGACACGGTTATGGGATTTACTGCAGGCTAAACATTTTATTGCCCATAAAACAAAGCTAATGATACCACAGACACAAGAACGACATGCTTACTTAAGTATTTGTGCTAATACAATGCACAGCATAAGTAGACTCTTGGTTTACAGAACAAAATCTAGCAACAACTTTTAGGTACAGTCACTGCTATACAAAAAACTTTTAGAGAAGGGGTACGTGACAGCAGTAAAGCCAGACTGTTACATTGAGATAGCACCCTGCACTGAAATGATTCAACTGTTTTAAATGTATCTTGGAAAAAACAGTTCATTATCAAGTTCGAGTATTCCTGTTAGGAAAACAAGCAAGGAGTAAAAACGCTTAAATGACAAGCAGGAGAAGGTAGGTAAACATCCTTTCTAACATTGCATGTAAAACTGTCGCGACATTAGCTGTAGACAGTAATCTGTACTTCAAGTTACATGGGAGATGCAGCCAATAGCTCACCTGTAAAGTAATAGTTAAAAAGTAGTGGTGGGGGGTGGGCCTAATTATGCTAGAATACATTCAGGGGTACAACTAAGAAGATGACATCACTGCATTCTGAAAAGAAACTTCCAGGGCTTCATTTTTCCTTCAAAAATGAACAGTTGTATGGTCATATAACCAATACCATTACATTTTCACCATTTAATTTTCACTGGGTCTTTGATGGACTCAGGAATGCTTTTAACTCTATCAAAGTCACCACACTCTAAAGTGTGCATTTCCATTTTCTAACAAATGAAAATATACGGCACAAAAAAGTGCAAAACTTTGCAACATTCAAGGCTTTAAAATGTACCAAAATCCCACTCCACTAGATAAGGACAATGTTTTTCAGTTAGTACTGTTCTGAAATGACTGCTTTACAAAGATAAGATTTCCCTGCTACTGCAGTGGGTCAGGGTGCCAAGCTAAGCTAGAGACAAGAAAGCAACATTTCTGAAGTAAATACATAAACATCTCAGCAGGAAAAAATTCTGATAAAAATACAGAAATTTCTTTCCAGAACAATTTACAGACTTTTTTTTGTAAAGGATTATGGGAAGAAGAAAAAAAACCTTAGAAAATCAGGATAAGGACATATACTTTTAGAATATACGCAAGCATGAATCTCCTCTTGCTATACATAAAGCAGATATTCCTATTGGTTTGCAATCACATGCTCGATGCATGGAAGATCGAGTAGAGTTGTGCAAACCATGCATTCTGACTGTCGAATACATAATGTCTGGACTTGTCCCCCTTCCAAACCCATGTTATCGCTTAATCCCGAGTCTTGAATGGTAAGTAGTTTTGGCATTCAAAATAGTTTTTGGGCTTGCTGACTTTTGGGGAAAAGTTTTAGTGAATACTTGACTTGACCTTCCAAGTGTCAACGATAGTAAACCATTTCTATCCTACTACCTCAACAGTGAATGACTGTAAAATGTTAAGACAGCAAGAAAAGGTAATACCACCTGAGCAAATGTACAGAAAGCTAAAAAAATAAAAATCGATAAACCGTTGAAATGTGCAAGTATCTACATCTGTGAAACATGGGAGATTTGCAAAATACCTTTTAAAAAAATATCTAAACAAATACAAAACAACAAAACTGACAACAATAAAAACTTGTGTCCCTCACAAAGAAGCTAAGCTACATAAAACACAGCAAAATAATGTAACTGAAAGAATATTCGGAGCTAAAACCTGTTTATTAATGTGTTTAATTTAGGTTTGCTACCCATGTAAGTGGCCTGACATTGCAGCACTTTCAGCTACAACTCTAGCCATAGGATAACAGATTAACTAATACTAGGAGTGAATGGCACTGCGGTGCAACTAGCCCTGCACAAATCAGATGAGTTACACTGCAGTTCTATTTATCAATTCAGATTCATCTACCTTCCCAAGAGAGAAAAATATCATTACCTTGGAATCTGCATGACAACAAACAGCTCCACTGTCCAGTTGAAACATAGCAGCAGGGAACCTACTACCTGTGCTACTATAGACTGCAGATACTAAGACCATACACAGGTACACCCCACATACACACACACACACTAGCCATTCATACACACACACTCACAATACCTTTTTTCTACGAAAAAAGTTTATTTAAAATGCATCTATGACTCTCTTAAAACAGGTTTTTGAAGGCAGCAACTAGTTTTGGGCTTGAAATGCTGTTCCACAACAAATAATTGTACTGCATTTGTAAAGCATGTCTTTAAAATTACAAAAAAGTTGTGGTATGCTATACTTTCTATGTTTGCTTGTTTGTTGTCTTTTTTTAATTAGTCATTCATTGCACATAACCACAATATATATCCAAGTATTATTGTACTATTACCTTTGGAAATAATTTAATACTTGACTGATATAATAATCATTTTTGAATTCCTTTTCACTTGATATTAAAACAGCAGAGATCACATATACCAATGTTAGTTAACAGCCCCCCCTCCAAAAAAAACAAAAAACAAAAAACGTATGGTTAAAAGCAAAACAGGCTATAGTGGAAGATGATCCTTTTCTTTGCCTATAAAAGATATTTCATAGAGTGCCAAAATGTATAAAAAACGTTATATAGTGAAATAGCCTACACTTGTTACCAAACAGAATGTACACTGTCTTATCAGCAGTACTGGGTTTACTGAAATTGGTATCAAAAGATATTATTAGAACCAAAACCTGCACTTAAGTGAAGACAGTCAAATGTCAGAGGTTGGTGGATCACTTTCTAGTCATAATGTTACAAATAACTTCAGGACAGCCACACCCTAAATACAACGCATCTTCTTGTCAGAATGTTATTCTCCCACCTGCAGAGGCATACACTGCCACATGTACATAAACTATGACTCAACTCTCTTGCATCTTCTATAGAATCTCTGTGTATGTTACACTTCCTCAAAGAACAGGACAGGTTTAGATGAAATTTTACAATATTCTACTAAAGTATTTATCCCTATGACTCTTGCATTGCATTTGCCATCAAATTTTAAAGATATTTGGCCCAGAAGAAGACCAAATAGCGAGGTGTTTTATAAGTCTTTCTTCTTTTCCACCCACTGAGGTCATGAAACTGTTGTCTCTAGGGAGTCGATGCATAATTTCATTTAGAGCTTTCCTTTCATCTCACTGGGGCCATATGCCTACTGAATCTTTGGGAATTTGTCATTTTTTTTCTGTGCAGTGTTAGTCACCAGGACCACACTGAATGACAACAATCATGAAACCACTGAGGCAGACAGCTCAACAAGACAGAATAAGGATTGGTCACGGATTCGAAATGAATCTCCATTTTACAAAAAATGCTAATGGAGGAATGTTTATTAGAGCTTGTTTACTACAAAAGAAACACACAAGCCAGAATGCATCAACTGACATTATCCCCAAAAATACTGAAAATGAGTAGCAATTCTAAATACTGACATTTTAAGTAAATGGGAAGAAAACTGAACATGAGCGGGTAGGGCATTATAACTCCACATTGCAGAACATGACAGGGTAGGGCATCATAGTTATACATTCTAGGAGACACTAGTGCATTGTGGGAAACAGAAGGATTAGCTGAATAAAAGTATATTACTATGTCCACCCCCTATTTGAAAATTTTGGGTCAGAACACACACACAACAAAAATTTAGTAATAACTACTTGCAGGGTTATGAGGTGATGTATTGCACAGAATTTCAACACATGAAAAAATATTCTCAGTTTCTGACATTAGTAGCCCTTTAAAGGAACTATTACAGTATTTGACTAAAAAAATGCCTAATAAGAAAATTTTAGCTTGTATGCGACCAGGGCTGACATTTTAATGCTGAGACACTGAACTGAGCAAGCAAACAAATAATGCAGCAAAATATGAAGAGAGATCAAGCTGATGTAGAACACATAAGTGGTTCAGTATAATGATTAAGGTGTTTATCTCACAGATGCAAGGTACAGGGTTTGATTCTCACCTTTGAGTGGGAAATTGGCTAGACTTAAATTAGCCTGCAAGGGCAGCTAGCCTAGAACCTACCTATGAACCTAGAGAATGAGACATTGAACAATTGCAGAAGCAGTTCAGATAATGAAGATAAGACAGAAGAAATAAGTGAGGAGTGATATATATCATTCTAACACTAGACATTAATTACAACTGATGAACTGCCAAGTGGTTCTGGTGAGGAGTGATATATATCATTTTAACACTAGACATTAATTACAGCTGATGAACTGCCAAGTGGTTCTGGTGAGGAGTGATATATATCATTTTAACACTAGACATTAATTACAGCTGATGAACTGCCAAGTGGTTCTGGTACCAGTAAACTTTTTTCAAGATGCCATGTTGTGTCTCTCCATATAAATTTCCATCAAACTTCCTCTAGTTTTTGTAGAAATGGAGGGCATCTAATAAAAACGCTATGATACAGTGGACAATATTCTGGATAGGAGAGGTGCAAAACAGCTGTATCAGTAAGGTGCCCATCCAATAGGAGATGTATGAGGGGAAGGATGCCTACTACATGGTACTTCTAAATTCAGGAAAGAACTAGTAACAGCACACAATACACCGTCAGGTGTCAGCACTCAAACATTCAGTCTTTAAAGCTGCTCATGAAATGTCAGTGCAGTTATCACCCACATTTACAAATGTAGAAGATGTGCTCACTGATTTTAATATACATATAAGAAAGATTCATTCGGCTAAGCAATTCCAAAACATTCCTCATTTGACTACAAGTGTTTTTCATCATCCCTTTGTATAACACCCCTTCCTAAAAACTAACACAGAATTAAGCTCTCAGTTCTTGAATCAACACAAATGCTTGCCCCATAATACTACACTGAATGAATGAGAAACAAACTTTCTATGATGATTGAAGGTGATATATTTGATGTAATTTTATAGGGAGAGATGACTCAACTTTAATTGCTTTTATAAATAACTTAAAAAGGGGAACTGTACATTGGTAAAAAATACTGAACCCTGGCTTCATAATACATATTTAAAAGTATTTAAGAAGTGATGCATCTCTTATTTTACATTGCATATTATGTAATAGGTGTTTTATAACAGAGCACAGAATATCCATCTTAGATATTCAGTTGATTTGATTAACTGTTTAAAAGGCATAATATTTTGTGAGCAATATATTTAATAGTTCTAGATGTTAAAAAGCTTCTATAGCAATATACCAAACTAAGCTGGTTTGGGACCCATGGGAAACACATGAAAACTAAATATAAAATATTCTAACTAGAATCATTTTCAGTCATGATACAGCTCTAGCGACATTATTCCTCCAATAAGTGTTTTTTTTTTCCCACAGTTACATCTATTACATTTTTTTTCCTGAAAAGAATCTACTTTATACTTATTGCAGTGTGTGTGTGTGTGTGAAGGACTCTCTCAGGATTCTTTTGCCTACTTAATATGATGTAAATGAATGTACCATTACTAATGGTTACTTACAGGTAGCATTTTTGGATAAGCTTCTCACAAAAAAATATAGGTTTGGAAACATTTTTGGAATGTAATTAAACTTTCCTGTATACTAAAAATAAATCTAAGGAAAGTTTGTGCATCTTAAACTAAGAATCAAGATAAATTTCTTAAGGATCACATGGAATTGGTGAGAAGGTTCAAACGATGCAGCTATAATCATTCCATTTCATTTTACTTGATGCAAACACTGCATTTGAAGATGGTATTAGGGACAGGAAAGTAATATTAAATAAAAATTAAATCAAACAGTAAGCACCAGCCACTGCCATTTATAACTAACTACAGTTATAATAGGCATAATTAGACATTGTTTTAAAAAACAGTGACAAGTTCTTAGGGCTACAAAATGAGATGGCTGAATATGTTGGGAACCATCTAGTAGTCAACCCACAAGATGACCAGGATTTTGGAAGACACTCATACATAGTATTTGTTTTTTTTTTTTAGGTTTGTTCATTTTAATCATTGCAGACCTTTATACTAGATAAAAATTAACAGATGTGATTTGGACATTATGTTGCTGAAACAGGAGTAAGGTAGCAGATATGTAATAATGACTAAGTGTAAGTAAGGAATCAATTTAGTGTGAAACTATTTTAAAAACTAAATTATGTAATGAGTCACTGAGCTAGTCATGTGACTTATAAAAAGTACTTGAAATGGACATGGCCAGTTTTTAAAAATGTGTTTTATAGAGCTGATATCTTACTGTCACTACTCACACCCACTTTTCTGTTTAATCTACGTTTAATCTACCTAAAAGTTGTCTTTGCATGTCAAATGCTTACGAGCATAAGCCAATTTCTTTTAAGATGTACTAAACAACAAGTGCCTATTTAGTGGGCTGGGCTTTCTGGCTTGATGTGTGTCACTTTGCATTTTTCAGCCATTTTCAGCTATTTTATAGAAACAATCGTTTTCAGTGATAATGCTCATGCCTACCATGTCATCCTAGAAAAAGCGATTTGTAAATACTTCGGCAAGTGTGACAGCAGAATAAGTAAAAAAAAGTTAATATAGCATAATAATAATTTTTACAAAAATGGGATGGAGTATGTAAAAATTACAGAATCCATATACAGACTGCCCACTTTGCTGTACTTTTTACTGAAGAAAAGCAAAGTGCTTGAATCTTAGTTTTTTTTGTGCAAGAAATGCCTTCCCACAACTCTTAATGCAACAGTTGCTGCTGCAATAGTCACCCTTAGTCAGTTACAAAAAAGAGTATTAGTAAAATAAGCTTAAAATAAATAGCAGCCATGAAGAAGTTTGATGACATATGGTTTTACAATGTACACAACCTCTCAACTGTCCAGATTTTTGCCTCATGTTTTTGGACTGTTCCTTATAAACTTTGTGGTTTTCTGGTAAATCATTGAGGATTTAAATCACTAAATGTCAGACATGTAAATTTCAATTTTCATATCCTTTAGAAAATGCATGCTAATGTGAAACATGTTATTGTAGTATTTTTTATAAGAGCAATAATTAACATGGTCCCTATTTTTGGGCCTCCCCCAACTACTTTTTGGCTTTGTCAAGATTTGTTGTGCTAAGAGGTTGAGAGGCATGCACAGGTTGCTACTATTAGAATCAGATTTGTTTGTTAGCAACAATACATTGCCTTAATAATGTACTGGTAGAATTACTGTCACAAGACTAAAAAAATACAAAAATGTAAAAATGTTTTGGTTAGACATTTAAATAAAGCCTCACAGGACTAGTGTGTGTGGAAAGTATGCATACAGTACTCTTAGCCTCCTGCCTCCATTATAATCTGAATAGCTTTTATTTGGAACAGATAATTAGGTTTTATCATGTTTGGAACAGACACAAAGGCTTTAACATGTTACAACACAGTAGCATTATATTTCATTAACATAATACAGTGAAAATGGTTTCTAAGCAGATTAGCATGTTAATGATTTTCTCCAATATGTTTAATGTTTGTACTGTTTAATATGTGATACAACATGCTGCTAAGAATTCTAGAGGGGTGTAGTTTGCAAATAAGAGTTGCATACAATGATGTTTGTGATGTTATACAAGTGTGCAATCTGTTCATCTGGCTGCATTCTTGAGTGCCTGTGCATTATCTACTCTCACCTTAGTGTCTCCCCAAAACAGGCTTAAACATAGATTTTATTAGGGGAGGGCAGGCCCAATTCTCCCTTCTCTATTCTGCAATGAAATTGATAAACATGTAGTTTTCATTTGATGTGCTGGCACTCGATGCTGACCTGCATTTTATATATAAGGAGTAGGTTCCTAAAACAACACTATTCATTGACACTGAAGAGCTGATATTCAACTTTTTGGACTTACTCATATTCAGACCTGTGAGTGATGCAAAACTTTGCAATAGTAAAGTACCTCTTCAGACCAGAAGAAAGACTGGAAGGCCTCAGAGACAAATGGGGGGGGTGATGTCCTCAAACATTCAACTGTTTTTTTCCCTTAGAGTGTGTATGTGTATGTTACATTTTTAAACATATAGACAATGTTTATCAGGCACAGGTAATATGTCCTTTGTAGCCCGTCTTTAAATCAAAATGTTTATCACCACAGAATTACCTAGAAAGGTTTCAAATTTAATCTATACATTAGTATCCATGATGACTCTTCCACAACCTGTTGTATTATTTTAGTCTCACAAACCCTAGTATGACACTTAAGGGTCTAAATACAACTATAAGAATCCATATCTAATACCAGTATTTTTTTTTTTTTTTTTGCCTAGAGGAAATTCAGCAGATTTCTAAATTCTTAGAAGATGCTTATACGAAAATCTTCTCAACCCCTTTTATCACTCCTGTTATTCTCTACTGCATTTCTCCCATCTCATACATTATTTTCTCATTTCCCAAAGGATGTCATTATAACAAAACCATATCCCGATTCTGGTAAATTAAACAGTTGAGGGTAGCCTTAAATATGACCATATCCTTTGGTTTAAAAACTTAGTTTTAAGAAAATGGAAGACAAGGCTGTCTCAACAGGAGAACCAAACAACACATCAGATCTATCCTAGAACTACCAATGTTATCACATTTTGACCAACCACATACTCAAAGGACAGTTTGTTGCCCATAAAAGTCTACTAAGGTCTCATATCGTTTCAACCTTTTCAGTGATGGGTTCATCAGTCATACGTGACTCATATCTTTCCAAATGTGATATATTTAATTTTACTAATTTTCCTGCCTACCTGGAAAGCATATCCACTGTCGGACATTTACATCTTCTTGACAAGTTAAGTGTTTACCAATTTTAGTCCACTTATGTATGAGCAACAGAACACCTTTGACTGGAAGAATCACAAAAAATAAAACAAAACAAACATGCTCCTAAAATTAACCCTTGTAGCAATGGTCATTGCAACTGTATTACTACCATATCCAACTTTACAGCCCTATTGCCAAGACACTCCTGTATCTACTCCAGAGATTTAATACTAAGCCAGTAATAAATGATGGACTTATTGGAAGTATATATAAAATTAAAACATACTGCAGCCACTCTTTCATTTTTAAAACACTATCATGGCTGTGGAAAACAGCCAAAAACAAAGTCAAGAGATCTACCCTTGGCAAAAGCATGTTGCAATATATTATGAAAACCAATCTTGGAAAAATCCCTCTATTAGGAGTTGACAGTATTACTATTTTCATGGTTTTACTGGAGAATGAAGATAAACTAATAGGCGTAAAACAAGGAGGATTACTTTTGTCATATTCACCTTTGCATACTAGTTTAACTAAAGCTACCTTTCATTCATTTGGAACAAATTATTTTAGGCTTTCTGAAAAAAATATATACTTAGGGGGTCAACAATTAAAAGTTTTAATATTCGTAGACCTTTGACTGATATTTTGTCCAACCCATAGAGAAGAGTACAACAACAATATCATATGTATCAGTGAGACTGTAACAGCTCCTGTTTCTAATATCACCATAACTATCCTTTGTTACCCTAAACTGCCGCATACAGTTTGGTTAAAAAGCTTGATGTCATTTTACTGGGTAAATTCCTTTATAAAGCATTCTCATCCCTAGATATTCTCTCTACTGTCTTGGATATATTAAAGTATTCCACTTATTGTATATTACCTCTGCCAAATAATTTTTTCTTCCTTTAAGTGTTCAATCTATAATTCCATATCATCTTCTGGACAGGTTCATATCACCCAATATTTTATTCTAATATTTTTCAGGGGGTGAGTAGAAACAGTGTACCAAAGTCACATCTCCCCGAATTTCACATTTTTTTTCCCTAAAACTGATAACCTACTCTTTCTCTCATGTTTAAACTAATGACTAAACAGTCAATGGTATTTTTAGATACAAGTCTGTTGAAGTGCTAATCACATTATGGTTTAATGTTTTGACATGGTCTCAGTCCCTACTAGTATTAAAGCTGCAAATCATTAGGTCATGCAGTTACATGGTCAGCTACTGAATGGAATCCTCAGAGTGTCTCACAGACATGACATGGTCTGTATTTACTTACATCCCAGGAGGAGCTGACAGAAAGTCCTTGAAAATGGCTGTTCAGTACGCCTGGGGACCAAATAAGACTTGTGTTTATCACCATCATCATCATCATCAACAGTCAAAACAATGTATTGCTTATTTAAGAAGGTTGAGCTTTTGTGGCTAATAGCATGCCTTGTGGTGTTACAGTTGATAAATGACTCATTATTGACAAAATACGAGAGCTAAGTTTGAAGAGACACTTCTTTCCTTCAGGATTTAACTTTCTGCTCCGAGAATGACTTAATACAGTGTGGCATGTGTCACAGCCTAGAACACTAACATTTTTTTCAGTCGATCTAATGCTCTACCTAGTTGCTAGTCAGGTAAAAGAGATTTACTGACCTTGACAACGCAGAGGAGAAAGTCATTAAAGCTCAGTACTATTTGACCCAACTGGTGTTGAACTCTGCACGGCACTAAATTATTTGAATCTATCTATTCTTTTTCCTGCTTGGTGCATTTTGATGATACATAGTTATGAACTCGGTGTGTAGGAACTGCATGCTGTAATCTAAGGAGCAAACAGTAAATCTCATTTTCAGGAAAACTAAATTTCAGCATATTCCAGTGCAACAAGCTTCAGCGATGTTCAGCTTACCATCGGTTACATACATACACACAAATATTTCAAGCATGGGCATTAATGCCCTTCTAGCTTGTCAATATACCAAAAGACTTGTTCCCACAATAAGTACACAGGCTGTTCTTTAAAATATCTAAACTAGTACATGCTTTGATATAATTTGGTAGTCTGTCCCATGCATCAGCTACTATGTCAGAGAACCAGTTAGTACACTTCTCATTCCTACAGTTCTTTTTGATAACCCCAAACATTTTTCCCAGATGTAGTTGTCCCTAAATGCCCTATATACCTGAATAAGATCTCCTCTTAGATATCTCTAAGAGATAGTGTACAAGTTCGGATATTTTAGCCTACAGTGTACAAGTTCAGATATTTTAGCCTTTCATAATAACTTAAATTTTCACATCCATGGATGCCCTTGGTATATTTCCACTGACTTTTTCCAGGTTACTCATGCTTGTTTTCTTACAGGGTTTCCATATGGTTACTCCAAACTCTTTGTTAGGTTCTAATGCAACAAACAATGACTTCATTACTTTTGATTTCCTAGACTTTATACATATAGTTCTTTAACTATCATTTACCAATTGGTCGACATGATTAGGAAAAACTCATAGCTGAATCTACCCATATACCCAGGTCCTTAAATGAGTCTACAAATTTCAATCACTGTGTGCTGTATTAAATATTTTCCTTTCAATTTATGCCTCCCAAATCTCATATGCTTAGTTTTTGATGTATTTATCAGCATATTATTCTCCTGTACTCAAATGATCAATTTAGTCAAGTTATTTTGCATACATGCTTATCTGTTACACATGTAATCAGTTTACCCAGTTTCAGGTCTACGTAAACTATAGAACACATGAGATGAATAAATTAGGTCTGAAAGATACAAACTAAACAAGTAAGGGCCTAGGACACAGCCCTGTGGGACACCCTGACTGTAACCAAGGATTTTGCCTGTTCAGTTACTGTATGATACATGCCATGTCCTACTTGTAAGCCATGCAGCTATCCAGCTTATCAAGAGTACATCAATACCTAGTTGTACTAATTTATTGATCAGTGTTTTTGTATGACCCTGTCAAATGCTGAAGTTAAATCTATATAAATTACATCACAGCACAATTTTTCATTCATAGCTATTATATTGTTACAGAACACATGGTTACAGGTGGTAACAGATATGTTTAACATATGCATGCTGATATATGGTTTCAAGTCCCAATCTATCCAGTTCTGACAATAACTTATCCAATATTACCTTCTCCATTATTTTTCCACAATATGAAAATAGACTTAAGGGTCTCTATGACTCTGGGTTTGTCATACTCCCCTTTCACTTAGACAGGCATGTTATGTTAATAAGTGCATGTCTCCAATCTTGAGGAATCCCCCCATATTTATATGACCTAGTAAATAATAAATATAATGGTACCATAAGGTCTTGCTGAAGTGTTCTAAGGTCATTGTTACTAATTCAGTCTCCTCACTGAGCTTTGTTTGGATCCACTGTGCACAATTCTTTTTCAATATAATTTAATTTGATTCCAGTATCTGGAGTTAACTGGATGTGACTTGGACAACTTATCTCCCCTTTTGTGGAGCCAAACTGTTTTGCATAAGATTTTGTAAATATCTATGATCTGTTGTGTCTGAGAATAAATTTTAGAATCTGCACACAGTTTATCCATTTGTGTAGCTTTACTCCTTCCACATCTTATGTATCTATAAAAAGGTTTCCTACTCTGCTCAATATCTTTATACACATTTTCTTCATTTTTTTATTGACCTGTTTGTCCAGCTTGTTTATTTCAGTTTTCAAAGTTGTAGTTTGACCTCTCTTCCATTTCTTATATTTTTTGTCTCTCACCTTGATCAGATATCTTGTTCTTATAGAAATATATCTCCCTGATGTTGTATGTCTAGATCCTGACCTGATGTTAAACATTTTTTTTACTTTTTGCACTCAAATAATTTATCTTTAAAAACTTTCCACATTCCATCTGCAGTTTTTTCCACTGAACACCTCACTCCAGTTAGTTTTACATAGTGGCTATTTTGCTTCCACATAATCTGTAATTAACCTTCTGTACATTGGCTTAGATTTCAGTTTGTCAGAATTATCTAGCAGCAAATTAACCTTTATAACCCCATGATCACTGCACATCAATGGTGGTAAAACTTGACTTGAAGTTACAGTCACTTCTTTAGGAACACAAACCATGTCTACTATGTAGCACCCCCTGGTAGTTTTTTTACAATCTAAAGCAATTTTTGTTCCTGAATATATGCTGTGAATAATTTCCTTACTAACATTGTTGAATCAATATTATTCCAGTCTGTTTCTGGTAAATTTAAGTCCCCAGCTAATATTATTCTTCCCTCCTGTGTTTCATGCAAGAAATTTATGAATTCCTCTAGGTCATCTGCACTTGACTTTGGTGGTCTATACACTCCAACAATTGTTGTACGTTCCAAGGTTGTCTTTATTATCACAGTTACACAGTCTACAGTATTGGTGTCATCATTGAACATGTAATAAATGGGGCGGCACAGTGGTGCAGCGGTTAACGTTGTCGCCTCACAGCAAGAGGTTCTCTGGTTCGATTCTCAGCTGGGGTGCCTTCAGTGTGGAGTTTGCATGTTCTCCCTGTGTTCACGTGGGTTTCCTCCCACATTCCAAAAACATGCATCTGGAGCATTTCTCCCCAGGCCTCCGCTGAAAACAGGCTCTGTTGAACCTAGTTGGACTATCCCAGTCAACAAATGTTAAATAAATGAAAATAAAAAAATAACAAATAAATCATAAGTTTCATAGCTATCTTTAATCCCCATCATAACACCTCTACCTGATTTTTTATTAGAATGTCTGTTACACTAAAACATTTATACCCTGACAGAACTGCTTTCCAGTTACTGTTCTTTAACCATGTTTCACAAGCAATAACATCAATCCTGTGGGAACGTAGCAAGTTTTCCAATAAAAAAACTTTATTTATTAACACTCCTAGCATCTGTTGGCCAGTGCTCTACCCTAGTTACATAGAAACAAACAAACACTCCAATCAAAACAGTAGGATGGAGTGCCTCCATTATGTGAAGATACTATGTATTACATTTCCAGTGCTATAGATTTATGATACTTTTGTGGATCTCCAAAATCTTTAAACCCTTTTTGATTTATACAATTTTAAAATCACATAATTTCCCATATATATATATATATATATATATATATATATATATATATATATATATATATATATATATATATATATAGGGTCCCCTTCACATGATCGACTTTTCATAAAGTTGAAATTCATATGGCCGAGACCATATGATCGACTTTTGAAAAGCAGACCATGGGGAACCGCTATCTCTGTATGATGCAGAATGGGAAAATTTCCCTCTTCTGCACTGTAGTGCGATCTCGAAGTTGGTATATTTAAGTTATACGGTGGGGGTGGAGCCCCCGCGGGGGGTGCAGGGCAGCTTGCCCCCCCCCCGCTAACAGTTTTAAGGTAAGTGTTTGTTGTGTTTATTTTACATAGTTGGATTTCTGAAATTCAGTCATATGGTCTCAGCCATATGAAAGTCGACTTTGTGAAAAGTCGACCATGTAAAATAGACCCATATATATATATATATATATATATATATATATATATATATATATATATATATATATATATATATATATATATATATATATATATATATATATATATATATATATATATATATATATATATATATATACATACATACATATATATATATATATATATATATATATATGTGTGTGTGTATGTATATCTAGGTCTACACTGGTTAGAAGCTCGAAGTTTCAAAACTTCAAAGTTCATATGGTCAAGACCAAAAGAATTTAAGTTTTGAAACTTCGAAGGGTTTACCTGGAGATCGCCGTAGAACGTGGATTGGGAAATTTATCATTCTCTTCACTGTAGTACAATCTCAGAGTTGATATATTTACTTAGTAGAGGGTGTGGGTGTGCAGGGGGCTTGCCCTCCTGCATAAAGGTAAAAAAAAATGTTTTACTTTTTTATTGTAGTTTCGAACTTCCAAAACTTTGATGCTATGGTCTCGACCATATGAAGTTCAAAGCTTTGAAAGTTTGAGCTTTCAAAGTAGATCCATTCATCACACAGATTTTATATTTATATATATATATATATATATATATATATATATATATATATATATATATATATATATATATATATATATATATATATATATATATATATATATATATATATATATATATATATATATATAGATATAGATATATATATATAGATATATATGTATATATATGTAGTGACGATTGGGAGAGATGGGCAAAGGCTGTCAACCTAGTCAAATAGAATTTGATGCATAATTCTATCAACTGTATAAATAAATGTAAAGTACAGGCTTGTGTTTTTAAATGTAAGAAAACACTGCAAAATGTGAACTTCAAGATTGTTGCAACATTGCCATCTGCTGTAAGGAAAACCAAGCCAAGTATTTCAAATGTGTCTTTTTAAGTTGAAAAGATCTTATGAATCTCTTTAACGTTTTACCATTCGGCTCCAGTGCAGCTGGATGAAGGTTTCATGCTAAAGTTTATAACCAGAATTTAGATATGGAAGGTGCTTTATTGCTCTAGTTTCTGCTAGAATGTGTATGTGAAATGCCTTGTATTGTTGTAAGTTTCTGAGTAGGTGTTAAGATTGCTAAATAATGCAGTTTGTGGCCAGAGAACTCACACCAGGTGTTAAGATGATGCAGTTTGTTTGCCTGGGAAAACCTAAGCGTCAAAAATGATGTAATTTGGGGAGGGACCCAGCAAACATGTTTGCTAGTAATGTTTAAATACTATTTCTCACAAGAGACTGGAAGCATTTTGACTTTGGATATCCAACTTATCAGCAGTCTGCCTTATGCTCACATGAAAGTTTTAGCATGGTGATTTCTTATAGGAATAGTTAAAGCTAGTAAAGATTAATTAGGTATTTTTCTTTGAGATCAGACATGTCCTACTGTATTATTTTAAGTTTGTGTGATCTCTGAACTCTTAGATATCTCTGTGGTGTAGTAGTTTTATCTTGTGTTTTAATTATTTATTAAATATTTTTAAAACCTTCTACCTGTGGCTGCTTTGTGTAGAGATAAGCTCTAGAGTACACTGCATATTTATAGAGGTTATTGTAACAGGCCACTCTAAAGTAAGCCTTGACTGTTAGTCATACTACCATTGGATGATAATATTGCACAGTAATTGGACACCCTTTGAAGGGCCTTTGGGTAGTTGATATTTATTAGCTGGTGGTGGCAGTAATTACTACCATATAAGCCTGGGTAAAGGGGCACAGCTGGAGAACCTGTGCCGGCCTTTTCCCCAGGAGGGTCTGTGTGGTTGTATAACCTCTTCTCAAAGTGTGTGTGTGTGGTGTCTCAGCTACCTGGGCAAGGACACGAAGCACTGGTCGGACAGAGAGGGTACTGGAGGTTAGCTTGCCAGCTAGGCTGAGATCTAGACCCTATAGCTGTGCCAGTGGGGAGTCTTATTGGGGACCTGGAGAGCAAGGGAGCAACCAGCCCCAGACTGACTGTGATCTCTTTGTGCACTTAAGGGAAATTCTACTTTACTGTGTGTATTAGTTATCCTTTTGTCTCTTCAAGGAGACAACCTCCCTGGTGTTAGTGGTGAGGATTGAGGCTCCTTGATTGCTGGGCCAGGGCACGGTCGTCACAAGTGTTTGGCAGTGGTGGGATCTATTTCACATACTAATTGGCTTGCAGTGGTTTGGGTAGAGTGAATTCCTGTAGCTTATGTACAGTGATCTCTAAAAACTGTTTTGTACTCTAAAACAGCCTCACAGTGTATACTCAGAGTTCAGATCACAATTGTTTTATTCCTTTTGTTAGCTTAGTGTTAGTCAGGGTGAGCAGGCAGCATGTCAGCGGAAGAGTATGGAAAGCTGACAAGGAGCCAGCTGGAGATGTGCCAGGCTAGGGGACTGGTGCATGGAATCATGACTAAAGCAGACCTGATTGCAGCCTTGGTTACAGCTGCATCAGAAAACAGCAGCCTGGAGGACAATCAGACTGATATCCTCAGAGAATGGACAGCTCAACCTTTCTGCAGTGGACTTAAAAATCCAGCTAGAGCTAAAGAGACTTGAGTTGGAGGCCAGGCATATGGAACTAGAAGCAGCCGAGAAAATGAGGAGTCTACAAGCTGAGGAAAATGAATGGCAGAGGAGGCATGAGAGGGAAATGCTGACTCTTTGCCAGAGTCATGGAGGTAATGGGGAAGGGAGTAACCAGACCCCAGAAGCACAAAAGGTCAGTAAATTTCTTCCACAGTTTAAAGAGGGGGATAATTTTGATAGCTTCATTCATATGTTTGAGTGGGTATGTAAACAGTATGAAGTTGACCAAGGGCTCTGGGTACGTTTCCTGACCCCCTTACTCCATGGTAAAGCTGTAACTTCTTCAGCAAAAAATGCATGGCACTGACTGTTTTGATTATACTGCTGTAAAAAGACATTTATTAGAATGTTTTAAGCTAACACCTGAAATGTACAGGAAAAAAATGTGTGAGCATAGATGCAAAGCAGATGAAAATGTATGAATATGTTGCTGAACTGAGCACTTACTTTCATAGCTGGGTGAGTGGATGTCAGGTCACCACTTCTGAAGGGCTGGCAGACCTTTTGGTAAGGGAACAAGCCCTTAGCACTTTGCCTGAGGACATGAGGATCTGGTTAGCTGATACTGTGCTACTTCAGAGGAGTTGGGGAAAAGGGAGACCTATACCTAGCAAGCAGGGCAGCCCTGCACAGGAAAGGGACCCCCAGTACTGCTCATGGGACTAAAGGAACCCATGGTGGGCAGCACAGACTGCCCCAACAGAATCCACCAGTAGCAGTGGAAGCCACTAGTCCAGGTACACGTCCAGGAGCTAGGGTTAAATGTTTTGAATGCAACCAGTAGGGCCATGTGGCATACACATGTCCACGGAGGCATGGTGGGGAACCAAAGGTGAGGGAGCCAGTAAGTGGGAAAGACAAAATGCCAACGGTGGGTTGTCTCGAGACAACCGGGGTATGGAACTACCATCCTTCAGATGTCCTGATATGGGAAGATTTGGATGAGGCAGTACTATGTACACATGCAGTTACATGCAGTGAGGCTATGAGACAAGCATGTAAATCTGGTAGCCTGGGGTAGACCCAGACAGACTGCACACTTGCAGCCAGGACTGCTGAGGTGGTTACTTCAGGGTGGGAGCTGCTCTGTAGCAGTGAGCCTGAATATGAGCCACAGCTGCTTGTGAGTACTGACGTTCCCTAGGACAGGGTAAGTGCAAAGGTAGAGGTGAGTAGTAGTACCCAGGCTGACAGTGAGGCACCACTGTCTGAGGATGCCAGTCTTCCTGTGGAAGGGGAGATGGGAAGGGTTACAAGGACAGACTTGAGACAAGCTCAGCTCTCAGACCCTACATTGCAAGGCCTGAAGCAGGTAGCTAGGGAGGCACCTGAGTCTCAAGGGAAGGGGGAATCTGCATACTGGAACAAAGGGTTACTGTAGAGAGAGTGGACCCCTGAGGGAGGGCTAGAAGGTGAGAGAGTACAGCAGCTGGTAGTGCCTAGAGCTTACCATCTGGTGCTTCTAGCCATAGCCCATGATATTCCCTTTGCAAGTCATATGGGCATAAAACGTACAAAGAGGTGTATTATGCAAAACTTCTATTGGCCTGGAATTTCCAGAGATGTAACAGGGTACTGCAGGACCTGTGAGCAGTGCCAAAAGGTAGGCAAGGCAGGAGACAAGGTGAGAGCTCCTTTGATGCTTTTGCCTGTGATTGAGGAGCCATTTCAGACGGTAGCTATGGATATTGTGGATCCTCTGTGTACCCAGAGTTCCACATGGAAAAAGTATATCCTAGTGATTGTAGATTATGCTACACGATACCCTGAGGCAGTGGCTTTGTCCTCCATTGAGGCAGAGAAGGTGGCAAATGCTTTGCTAGAGATTTTCAGCAGGGTAGGTTTCCCAAAGGAAATAAGTGTCTGACAGAGGTGCCAATTTTATGTCAGACCTGCTGGCTTGTCTGTGGAAGTCCTGTGGGGTGAAGCACATGAAGACCACCCACTACCATCCCCAGACTAATGGTCATGTTGAGAGGTTAAACTCTACAATCAAGTCCATGCTACATGCATTTGCAGATCAGTTTAAGAGGGAGTGGGGCAAACATTTTCCCCATCTGTTTGCTTACAGAGAGGTTCCCCAGGAATCCACAGGTTTTTCACCCTTTGAGTTGCTGTATGGGCATAGGGTGAGAGGTCCTCTAAATTTAATCGGAGATGAATGGGAAGGTGAGTGTGAGTCTCACAAGGAGTCTGCTGTGGCATATGTCCTGAATCTCAGGACAAGGCTCAGGGAACACATGGGCCTGGCCCAGGAGAACCTGGCTGAAGCCCAATAACAGAAAAAGGTGTGGTATGACAGGAATGCTCGCGCTAGAGAGTATGCTGTAGGGCAGCAGGTGATGGTTCTCATTCCTGTCAGACACAACAAGTTGCAACCAGCTTGGGAGGGACCCTACAAGGTGGTAAAAAGGTAAGTGATGTTAATTATATGGTGGAATTGCTAAGCAGACGGCAGGGGCAAAAATTGTACCATGTTAACATGATGAAATCTTACCATTATAGGGAGGCCCTTGTGCTGAGCATTTGCAGTGGACTGCAGGAGTAGTCTGAGAGAGATCTTGTGACTGATCTACTCAGTGTGGCTCGGGCTGATACCTTGGTGGAAGGGGTAGCAATGTCCTAGCAGCTATCTTCTACCCAGGTTCAAGAGATCCGAGCAGTGTTGGAGTTTGGGGACATGTTCACTGGGAAACCAGAAAAGCACCCACCTGGTACAGCACCAGGTGGACACAGGACCCCAAAGGTCTATCAGGCAGGCCCCTTATAGGGTACCTGAGAGAGTAAAACAGACTCTGAGGGAGGAGGTACAGGAGATGTTGGAACTAGGGGTGATTCAAGAGTCCAACAGTCCCTGTGCCTGACCAGTAGTGTTGGTGCCAAAGAAGGATGGTAGCACCAGGTTCTGTGTGGATTACAGGAAATTAAATAGTCACACAGAGGCAGATGCTTACCCCCATGCCTAGGACAGATGAGGCCCTAGGGCAGCTGGGTGGGGTATCTTACAACCGTTGATCTTACCAAGGGTTACTGGCAGGTGCCCTTGATTCCCAGTGCTGCAGAGAAATTAGCCTTTGTGACTCCTTTTGGCTTGTATGAGTTAACAAAGATGCCCTTTGGGATGAAGAATGTCCCAGCGACTTTCCAGAGGCTGGTAGATCATATCTTAGCAGGAGCAAGAGGGTTTGCCCTTGCTTACATGAATAATACTGCTATCTACAGCCATTCCTGGCATGAGCACCTTGAGCATGTCAGGGAGGTGCTGGGCAGACTACAGAGGGCAGAGTTGACCACTAAGCCAAGCAAAAGTCAGGTGGTTATGGCAGAAGTCTCCTACTTAGGACATAGAATGGGGATTGGTAAGATAAGGCCAGAACCTGCCAAAGTAGAAGCTATTCAGGCATGGCCTGCACTTGTTACCAAAAAGCAGGTGAGGGCATTATTAGGGACAGCAGGGTACTACAGAAAGTTTGTTCCCAGTTATAGTACCATAGCTGCTCCCCTCACAGACCTGACAAGGAAGAGCAGGCCAGATAAGGTAGTGTGGACTCCAGCGTGTGAACAGGCATTTCAGAAGCTTAAGGAAGCTTTGGGAGGACCCCCTGTGTTAGCCACTACAGACTACAGCAAAGACTTTGTTGTGCAGGTGGATGCTTCAAGCTATGGGGTGGGGGCTGTACTTAGAGTTCTTCAGAAGGAGAAGAGCACCCAGTGGTTTATCTAAGTCGTAGGCTCCAACCCAGGGAGGCATGCTATGCAGCGGTAGAAAAGGAATATCTAGCCATTGTGTGGGCACTACAAAAACTTCAGCCTTATCTGTATGGAAGAAAATTCACTGTGATGACAGATCACAACCCTCTAACATGGTTAAAGAGACCCAGTCAGCAAAATGCCAAGTTGCTAAGATAGTCTGGGGCTGCAAGCCAATGATATGTCAGTGCAGCAGCGCAGTGGGAGTAGCAATGCCAATGCAGATGGGCTCTCAGGACAGGGAATGGGGTGAGATACACCGATATAGCAGGGTAGGTTTCCCAAAGGAAATAAGTGTCTGACAGAGGTGCCAATTTTATGTCAGACCTGCTGGCTTGTCTGTGGAATTCCTGTGGGGTGAAGCACATGAAGACCACCCACTACCATCCCCAGACTAATGGTCATGTTGAGAGGTTAAACTCTACAATCAAGTCCATGCTACATGCATTTGCAGATCAGTTTAAGAGGGAGTGGGACAAACATTTTCCCCATCTGTTTGCTTACAGAGAGGTTCCCCAGGAATCCACAGGTTTTTCACCCTTTGAGTTGCTGTATGGGCATAGGGTGAGGGGTCCTCTAAATTTAATCTGAGATGAATGGGAAGGTGAGTGTGAGTCTCACAAGGAGTCTGCTGTGGCATATGTCCTGAATCTCAGGACAAGGCTCAGGGAACACATGGGCCTGGCCCAGGAGAACCTGGCTGAAGCCCAATAACAGAAAAAGGTGTGGTATGACAGGAATGCTCGCGCTAGAGAGTATGCTGTAGGGCAGCAGGTGATGGTTCTCATTCCTGTCAGACACAACAAGTTGCAACCAGCTTGGGAGGGACCCTACAAGGTGGTAAAAAGGTAAGTGATGTTAATTATATGGTGGAAGTGCTAGGCAGACGGCAGGGGCAAAAATTGTACCATGTTAACATGATGAAATCTTACCATTATAGGGAGGCCCTTGTGCTGAGCATTTGCAGTGGACTGCAGGAGGAGTCTGAGAGATATCTTGTGACTGATCTACTCAGTGTGGCTCGGGCTGATACCTTGGTGGAAGGGGTAGCAATGTCCTAGCAGCTATCTTCTACCCAGGTTCAAGAGATCCGAGCAGTGTTGGAGTTTGGGGACATGTTCACTGGGAAACCAGAAAAGCACCCACCTGGTACAGCACCAGGTGGACACAGGACCCCAAAGGTCTATCAGGCAGGCCCCTTATAGGGTGCCTGAGAGGGTCAAACAGACTCTGAGGGAGGAGGTACAGGAGATGTTGGAAAGTACAGTTTTGTACCTACCATAAATGTAGATGTTCGAGGATTCCATTGCTGCAGTCCTAACTATTGGGTATAGTCCGCGTCCCGTCGGCCCGAATACCAGAGTATAAGGCTGACGTCGGTCAGGGCGCATTAGACTGACGTCAGTACGTCAGGGTACTAATGCGCATGACCGACGTCATATCCTCAGTCTTTTCTTGCCCCAGATGTCAGAAGACCCTAAAAAGACAAGGCCCAAAATACCTGCACCAAAAACATGTACAATATATACAAGAATATATACAAAAATATAAGCATGTAAACTCACCTACACAACCACCTCTAAACACAGAGGGGAAGGAGGGAGGGTAAATTGGACTGCAGCAATGGAATCCTCGAACATCTACATTTATGGTAGGTACAAAACTGTACTATGTTCTTCGTTTTCCATTGCTGCAGTCCTAACTATTGGGTAGAATCCCAAAGCAGAGGTAAGGGAGGCTGGCAAATCATAAAGTAGGAGCTGACAACATGCCTTGTAAAACAGCTGTGGCAAAACCAGCCCTAGACTTAGAGTAGATAGGAAGGTGATAATGCTTAGAGAAAGTATGCACTGAACTCCAAGTAGCTGCTTCCAAAATATCCTTAGTTGCCACCCCCCTTAGAAATGCTGTTGAAGTGGCAGTAGCCCTAGTGGAATGAGGCCTAATCCCAGCTGGAATCTCCTTGCCATGATGGGAATAACAAAATGCAATGCAAAAGCCAATCCACCTAGAAATAGTTTGTTTTGACACAGGCTTGCCCTGTGAACTCAAAGCAAAAGAAACAAACAACTGCTGAGACTGCCTAAAATCCTTAGTCCTGCTTAAATAATAACGCAATTGCCTGTGTACATCTAAAGTGTGCAAAATCTTTTCCCCTTTATTTTGGGGTCTGCATAAAAGTAGGCAAATGAATAGTCTGGTTTAAAGCCACACTAGAAACCACCTTAGGCATAAAGGAAGGATTAGTACGTAATGATACCCTATCCTTATGGAAAATCAAAATGGCTCTACTGCCATAAGGGCCTGCAACTCAGATACCCTTCTTGCAGAAGTAATAGCCAACAGAAAAGCAGTCTTCCATGACAAGTATTTCAATTCAGCAGTAGCCGCAGGCTCAAAAGGTTGTAGAGTAAGTTTTTCCAACACAAAATTAAGATCCCAAGCAGGAGTAGGAGCTCACGTGGGGTCTTATATTCTTTGCCCCTCTAAGAAACTGCTTGAACAAAGGATGCGAAAACAATGGTGGGTCACAATCATAGTGAGCTGAAATTGCTGCAGCATGAATCTTAATAGAAGAGAAGGACAAACCTTTGTCCAATAACTCAGTAAGGTATTGAAGAGCCGCACTCAAATTTGGCTCAGAAACCTGCAAATTCTTTGCTGTACTCCAAAATAAGAATCTCTTCCATTTTTCTGCGTACACTTTCCTTGTACTAGGTCTTCTAGCTTCCATAATCACATTTAAAACCTGTTGAGGAAGTTGAGACCTGCTGTGTGTCAACACAGAAGATGCCAGGCTGTTAGATGAAGAGAGTGAAGCTTGACATTGAGCAGATGACCATCCTTCTGAGATAACAGATGAGGAATCAGAGGTAAAGGCCATGGAGGCTTCCTTACCAGACTCCGTAGTAGTGGGTACCAGTGTTGCCGAGGCCAATCTGGAGCTATCAAAATCATCCTTGGCCTGTCTTGTCTGACCTTTAATAGTACCTTTGGAAGAAGAGGCAGAGGAGGAAAGGCATACACATGAAGGTTTATCCAACTGAAAGACAGAGCATCCACTTTCCAAGCTGTGTGATGAAACCCCTTTGTGCAATACTGTGGCAGCTGGTGGTTTAGTGGAGAAGCGAACAGATCTATGTCTGGAGTTTCCCATGACACTGTCAATTTTTGAAATACATGAAGATCCAGTTTCCACTCGTGGGGATCCATGATTTGTCTGCTTAACACATCTGCTAAGGAGTTCTGTGCTCCCGGCAGAAACCTTGCCTGAAGAGTTAGTTGCAAGCTTAGCGCAGTCTCCCATAAAATCATTGCTTGCCTGCATAGAGGATAAGAATGTGTTACCACTTGCTTGTTGATGTACCACATGACAGTTGTGTTGTCTGTTAGAATCAACACCTGCCCTGGAAGAAGTAACTCCTTGAAAGCCAGTAATGCAAACTGGACTGCTAACATCTCCTTCATGTTGATATGTAGATGCTGTAGTCTGGCAGGCCACTTGTCTTGTATCCACTTTCCATTTAGATGAGCTCCCAAGCAATGTCCGAGGCATCTGTCGTTAAAATCTGACTCGCCTCTGGCCGGGTCACAGAGAGTCCCTTGTTTAGGTGACATTCCTGAGCCCACCACAAAAATTCTTTTTGAAGGCAAGGTATTATTTGAATGACAGTGTCCAAATCCTGGCAGTGCTGTGTCCATACATTTTTGAGATACCATTGTAGCTTCCTCATATGCAGTTTGGCATTGGGAAGCACCAGAATACAAGATGCCATGAACCCTAATGCTTGAAGGACTGTCCTTGCAGTCAGCACGGACTGATGAGATAGTTGATGGAAGTAAAGTGATAGACTCTTTTGTTTGTCCGGGGTTAAAAAGGCCATCTGGGCTGCTGTATTCAGTCTCACACCCAGAAAGCACATGTCTTGAGAGGGTACTAGACTGGACTTTATTTCGTTCACAGAATACCCTAGGCATCTTAGCACTGCTATGACATGTTCCAGATGCTGCAGAAGGTCTTCCTTTTCTTGAGCTAGAATCAGGCAGTCGTCCAAGTAAGGATAGATTTGAATTCCTTGAAGCCTGAAGTAAGCTATCACTGGAGCCAGAACCTTTGTGAATACTCTGGGCAGTAGATAAGCCAAAGGGCAATGCAGAGAACTGATAATGAGAATTTCCAGCTCGAAACCGCAGATACTTCCTGCAACTTAGCCTTATAGGCACATGAAGGTAAGCTTCCTTGAGATCTAAAGTTACCATCCAGTGATCTTTGCCCAGCAGAGGTAAAAGCTGTTGTAACGTCAACATCTTGAACTTGGGAATGTCCAGAAAAGTGTTGAGGAGATAAATCCAAAATTGGTCTCCACGTGTTCCCCTTCTTTGGTACTAGGAACAGGCGAGAATAAAATTCTAGGCCCCTTTCTGATACAGGGACTGGCTGAATGGCCCCTATCTGGAGTAACTGAGAAACTTGCTTGCGAGCCTCTTTTCGTTGTGGAGGAGGAACGTCTGGCATGCCTTTGAAAGGGGGCATTGTGTGGAAATAAAATCTGTAACCGTGGTGAATAATATCCAACACCCATTTGTCTTGAGTAATTAAATCCCAATTTTCTTTGAAAAGAGACAGTCTTCCTCCCAAAGGAGCTGCCAGACGGAATCTACTGGCAGCTGAAAAGACAGGTCATTGGGTCTGTTCTGAAAGGACTGACCCCTGCCCTCACCAGAAGTCTGAGCAGGTGAACTCCCTGTTCTAGGCCTAAAAGAACCTTGAGCCCTGCCCCTACCACGCCTAGACCTACCCCTAGACTGGGAATCATAAGCAGGATATGTCCACCCCTTAGCAGGCCAATTTCTACTAAACTTGGTGGCTGCACCTGCAAAAATCTTTAACAGTTTGCATAGACTTAGCTTTGTCCTCCATTTTCTTTAAAACTGCTTCCACAGGCGATCCAAACAACACATCAGACTGTAAAGGAGCATCCAAAATCCTTGTCTTAACATGCTCAGCTAAATTCTGATCCTTCAACCAGGCATGCCTGCGAAGAACAGAACTAGTAGCAGCCACCCTCGAGGAGGCCTGTACAGCATCAAAACCACATTGCAAAGAATGCTTACCCACTTGTTCAGACACATGAACCAAATCCAGCAACTCTTTACACTCAATACCTTCCGCCAAAGCATCCACTTTAGATTTCAATTGTGAAAGAAGATAATTCTGATATTTTAGCATGTGAAACTGACAATTCAATGCTCTCATGGCTAGAGTGGAAGAAGTATACACTTTCTTTCCCCACCTATCCAAAGCCCTTGCCTCTTTATCAGTGGGAACAGGATTTTTAACCACAGAAGCTTTAACACCTTTAGGCCCTTGAGAAATAGTTTCTGGGTCCGCCCTAGGACTCTTAAACAAATACTTATGAGCTTCGGGCACCCTATAATACCTATCAGGCTTAACAGGAGCAGGAGGCAAAGAGTCAGGGTTCAGGGAAGCCTCTGCAAAAACATCTTCCACCACATTCAACACAGGAGGAATAGCTAAGGGCCTATGCTGGGGTAAAATCAAGAATTCCCTAAGCCTTTTCCTGGAATCAGAGTAATCCTGGCCTTCCCATTTAAAGTGCTCCCTCATGGAATGCAGAGTCTCTGAAAATGAAAAATCCTCAGGAGGAGAAGCTGTAGGAGTGGAATCATCCACATCAGAATCAGAATAAGTAGGATACTCCTGCAAGTCTTCCAGAAGACTCTGAAGCCTCTGAACACTGTTCAAAACTATCAAACTCGGTTCCACCCTAGGCCTCTTATCAGGGGGGCATAGAACCTCTAATCATAGTAATCAAATCTTCTGCCATTTTAAGCATATGTTTCTTAGGTACAGAACCCGAAATGCTAGGAGAAGCCCCCACTGAAGCTGAACTAGGCCTACCTCTCAAAAAAGTTTTGGCAACAGAAGGAGAGGCTCTAACTACCCTGGGAAGAGAGGGAAGAACAGTTACCTGAGAAGCCCCCTCAGCCTGGCCTACCTCCTGAGAAGGCACATCCTGTAATAGTAAAGTTTCTGCCTGAGACTCCATGGAAACTCCTGGCAAAATCTCTGGCTCCACTGAGCCTTCTAAAGAACCGACGTCCGGGACTGCCGGTTCATCAACCCTAGGCTTCACTGTTTTGTCCTTGCGCTTCTTGGAAGCGGGCCGGAGCATCCGACGGCATTTTATAATTGCAACGCTTCCCAAACACTAACCTGGCACAGTCTAACCTCCTCTTAATAGTGCGTTTGTTAAACCTAGCACAAGAGCGGCAACCAACAACGTCGTGCTCAGGCCCTAAACAAGGTATACACAAGGTATGGTAATCCCTATGAGGTATCTGTTTCCCACAAGAAATACAGTTATTCACTTTTTCTGACATCCGGTAAAATACTGAGGCAAGAAAAACCAAAATGTTCCCCAACGGGTACTTAGCCAACTCTGTTTCGGTCTGAAACTCCGGTTTCGAAATATTTCAGAACGCCAACCTGCACTCGCAAAACTGCTTCTGCATCGGACCATGCGGCAAAAAAGACTGAGGATATGACGTCGGTCATGCGCATTAGTACCCTGACGTACTGACGTCAGTCTAATGCGCCCTGACCGACGTCAGCCTTATACTCTGGTATTCGGGCCGACGGGACGCGGACTATACCCAATAGTTAGGACTGCAGCAATGGAAAACGAAGAACATCTAGGGGTGATTCAAGAGTCCAACAGTCCCTGTGCCTGACCAGTAGTGTTGGTGCCAAAGAAGGATGGTAGCCCCAGGTTCTGTGTGGATTACAGGAAATTAAATAGTCACACAGAGGCAGATGCTTACCCCCATGCCTAGGACAGATGAGGCCCTAGGGCAGCTGGGTGGGGTATCTTACAACCGTTGATCTTACCAAGGGTTACTGGCAGGTGCCCTTGATTCCCAGTGCTGCAGAGAAGTTAGCCTTTGTGACTCCTTTTGGCTTGTATGAGTTCACAAAGATGCCCTTTGGGATGAAGAATGTCCCAGTGACTTTCCAGAGGCTGGCAGATCATATCTTAGCAGGAGCAAGAGGGTTTGCCCTTGCTTACATGAATAATACTGCTATCTACAGCCATTCCTGGCATGAGCACCTTCAGCATGTCAGGGAGGTGCTGGGCAGACTACAGAGGGCAGAGTTGACCACTAAGCCAAGCAAAAGTCAGGTGGTTATGGCAGAAGTCTCCTACCTAGGACATAGAGTGGGGATTGGTAAGATAAGGCCAGAACCTGCCAAAGTAGAAGCTATTCAGGCATGGCCTGCACTTGTTACCAAAAAGCAGGTGAGGGCATTATTAGGGACAGCAGGGTACTACAGAAAGTTTGTTCCCAGTTATAGTACCATAGCTGCTCCCCTCACAGACCCGACAAGGAAGAGCAGGCCAGATAAGGTAGTGTGGACTCCAGCATGTGAACAGGCATTTCAGAAGCTTAAGGAAGCTTTGGGAGGACCCCCTGTGTTAGCCACTACAAACTACAGCAAAGACTTTGTTGTGCAGGTGGATGCTTCAAACTATGGGGTGGGGGCTGTACTTAGAGTTCTTCAGAGGGAGAAGAGCACCCATTGGTTTATCTCAGTCGTAGGCTCCAACCCAGGGAGGAATGCTATGCAGCGGTAGAAAAGGAATGTCTAGCCATTGTGTGGGCACTACAAAAACTTCAGCCTTATCTGTATGGAAGAAAATTCACTGTGATGACAGATCACAACCCTCTAACATGGTTAAACAGACCCAGTCAGCAAAATGTCAAGTTGCTAAGATAGAGTCTGGGGCTGCAAGCCAATGATATGTCAGTGCAGCAGCGCAGTGGGAGTAGCAATGCCAATGCAGATGGGCTCTCAAGACAGGGAATGGGGTGAGATACACCCAAGATAGACCTGACACTCTCAAGTGACATTTCTCAAGGGGCACTTGAAAAACTTGCTTGAGTTCCCCCGGGGGGGGGGGGATGTGACGATTGGGGAGAGATGGGCAAAGGCTGCCAGCCTAGTCAAAATAGAATTTGATACATAATTCTATCAAATGTATAAATGTAAAATACAGACTTGTGTTTTTAAATGTAAGAAAACACTGTAAAATGTGAACTTCAAGATTGTTGCAACATTGCCATCTGCTGTAAGGAAAACTAAGGCAAGTATTTCAAATGTGTCTTTTTACGTTGAAAAGATCTTATGAATCTCTTTAATGTTTTACCATTCGGCTCCAGTGTGGCTGGATGAAGGTTTCATGCCCATTGTTTTAAGGCTAAAGTTTAAGACCAGAATTTAGATATGGAAGGTGCTTTATTGCTCTAATTTCTGCTAGAATGTATATGTGAAATGCCTTGTATTGTTGTACGTTTCTGAGTAGGTGTTAAGATTGCTAAATAATGCAGTTTGTGGCCTGAGAACTCAGACCAGGTGTTATGATGATGCAGTTTGTTTGCCTGGGGAAACCTAAGTTTCAAAAATGATGTAATTTGGGGAGGGACCCAGCAAACATGTTTGTTAGTAATGTTTAAATACTATTTCTCACAAGAGACTAGAAGCATTTTGACTTTGGAGATCCAACTTATCAACACTATGCCTTATGCTCACATGCAAGTTTTAGCACAGTGATTTCTTGTAGGAATAGTTAAAGCTAGTAAAGATTAATAAGGTATTTTTCTTTGAGATCAGACATGTCCTGCTGTATTATTTTAAGTTTGTGTGATCTCTGAACTCTTAGATATCTCTGTGGTGTAGTAGTTTTGTCTTGTGTTTTAATTATTTATTAGTAAATATTTTAAAAACTTTCTACCTGTTGCTGCTTTGTGTAGAGATAAGCTCTAGAGTACATTGCATATTTATAGAGGTTATTGTAATAGGCCACTCTAAAGTAAGCCTTAACTGTTAGTCATACTACCATTAGATAATAATATTGCACAGTAATAATTGGACACCCTTTGAAGGGTCTTTGAGAAGCTGATGGTGGCAGTAATTACTACTGTATAGCCTGTGTAAAGAGGCACAGCTGGAGAACCTGTGCCAGCCTTTTTCCCAGGAGGGTCTGTGTGGTTGTATAACCTCTTCTCAAAGTGTGTGTGTGGTATGTCAGCTACTTGGGCAGGGACACGAAGCACTGGTTGGACAGAGGGTAGTGGAGGTTAGCTTGACAGCTAGGCTGAGATCTGGACCCTATAGCTGTGCCAGTGGGGAGTCTTGTTGGGGACCTAGAGAGCAACCAGCCCCAGACTGTGATCTCTGTGTGCACTTAAGAGAAATTGTACTTTACTGTGTGTATTAGTTATTCTTTCCTCTTCTATGAGACGACCTCCCTGGTGTTAGTGGTGAGGATTGATGCTACTTGATTGCTGGGCCAGGGCACGGTTATCATACACATGCATATACATTTTATACATATATATACACACACACACACACACACACACACACACACACACACACACACACACACACACACATTGTATAACTCAGTCCAAATGAGTATTTATTCATTGTCCATCAACCAGGTTGGTGAGCTAATCCCATAGGACACATTTCAGCCACAATCCACGTATGGAACAAGACCTACTGAAATTACATATGTCATTCGCATACTGACTAGTGACATAAAAGCAGCATTGCAAAAGACAGCAAACAAGTTACAGACATTACGTCTATACATCATAATTCAGCATGCAAATACAGCAAGATTTACATCAGAGCAGCAGCAGGAACATGGGCATTGTTGAAAGTTGTTATCATTTTACATGCGGTGCATATGCATGAATCTTCCACACATTTGTATCCATGATCTGTGTGCACAACCGTTATAATATTATTACTATTAGACATGACAGACCCAGGACATGACAAACAGGAGTACTTTTACAAAAAAAAAAAAAAACAGATGGTTTGAAATGAAGATGGCAGTGTAACAATGGGTAGTCTTTGTTAATCAAGTACTTATATAGTTCTGACTTTAAAAAAATCTGAAGCTGTATTTCAAATGAGAAACGTAGAAGGAAGAAAAGACAAAACGCTGCTCTGAATCATAAATATGTCAATTTATAGAGAGGGAAATCACATTTACACATTACATCTGTATGCGATAGTCCCTGAAGACAAAATCAGTTCTCATTACAAAGTTATACGACAAAACTCCAAAATGCAAATGTTAAGACATTGCACAAATGTGCTTGTTAATGAAAGAAAGCAAGCCACTTTAAGATTAAAAAGAGGGCATGCTATAAGGATTATAAAGATGAGACAGATAAGGCAGAACACCCCCAGTGTTTAGCCAGCAGGTAACTGCTAAAAAAAGGGCATTATGCAGCAACTATTAAATCTGAACAAACCAGCAAGTGTAGAAACTAGCGAAATCAAATTACACATCTCAGTTCAGCACTAGACTGCCATGCTCTGACCTGGTTTTGCAACTCCTTAAAACAATACTCGCATCTACTGACCTTAAAACTTTAAATGTTTTGCACAATTGTACTTTTGTTTGTTTAGTTATGCATGGGAGGAAACATCTACATCTAGCCACTGTAACATATACTGCTTACTCATTGCCAGAATGTTTAATACCATCGCTGACAATCTCTCTCATGTTGTTAAACGTTCCTGTTTACTACATTCAGTCACTGTGTCCAGACAGCTGCACAAATATGACTTCACACTGCTTAACATAACACACAAAAAAAAAAAAATGTACAAAAACAAAATACATCGAACTGATGGACTGATATTAAAAACAACCATTACAACACAGTTTCCAGAAATATGATTGAAGGTGTTACTCATGTATCATAGCATGCCTAACAACACAGTAAATAGAAGTAAAACTTATTTTCACCCAAGACAACATTCTAAACAATACCACATTGCCTACCTCCATTGTATGGTTTAATGGCAATTACTACACTCTTGCATACTGAAGGAATGATGAACTTCAGCCCTTCTAGGATGATAGTAATCACTTTCTTGGAACCATTGTCTCATGTGTGCCAGTTATTGTGTAAAGGAAATTGTATCCAAATTACCTGAAGTAATGCAGAGCATGAAAAATATAAGTTTTACAGTGTTTAAAAAAGAAAGACAAAAACATTACTGTTTATTCTACTAAATGATGCAGAGCAGGACAAAGGTCTCAGGTGGCAGACATGCATAAAGCAAACGTCAACAGAACAGCAGAGTAGTAGCCATGGAGGTGTTGACATGATGCAGATGTACTGATCTTGTCACTCTGCACTGTGTAAATGAAACAGCACCTGCGAGTGCTGTATGTGGTTTTGGTGACCACACATATGGGAGGAGATTGCTCTGGTGGAAGCTGGAGAGATCACATCTAGAATGGTATGTGCAGTACTGTGGGCCCCACACAGTTTAGATCACTCTGGTGTTAGCTGGTGGGATGGCACCTGGAGTGCTGTGCACAGTACTGGGGGCCCCATATAGAGAAGAGGATTGCTCTGGTGGCAAGAGTGCAGGGAAGGGCATCAATTATGGCTGTGCTTCAAAGAATGTGTACGCACTGTTTCTGTGCACCCTAATCAAAATTAAAGAACACTTGACATCTTTACAGACGCATTTATTTAACTTTATATATATCAGCATCTGTACTGACAGTAATGGATAATGGAGTTATACTTAACTCACTAAAATAGGAAATGTTGTAATTTTTTATGTTTTATTTTCTCTAATATACATCAATGCTGTCGTTATGTACACATCCTCAGAATAATATGTAAGGGGTCAGCCAGGATTTTGCATACAGCAACAAAGATTTCTGGGTAACAAAAAATGTTAAGTCTTCAGACATCAAGACATTTATATTATGGTTCCACTGCTAAAACATTTTATATACAAAAGATCAAATTAAAGCAGTCTACCTGCAGTAGCTAGTTGACTATATTTTACCAGAGGTAATCGGTCTCCTGTGGAGATTTAGTACTCTCTGTACTACTATACATGTTTTGGTCTCAAGAGTACTACTGTCAGATGTTCTTTCTATTTCCATATTCCCTATGACCTCATGTGTGGTAGGTTACAGCTCTAAAAATATCAAGAGGCAACATTAACAATATACTAAATTATGGGGCTGGCATAATGATTAAGGTGTTTCCTTCACAGACACAAGGTACAAGGTTCAATTCTTTATCTCTGGGATGGAAAATGTGGCTAGGCTAAGAATGGTCAAGTAGGTCAGATGGCCTAGAATGAACCTATAAAAAAATCTTCTTTTTGTATGAGAAACAGTGTACTCTGTGTGTAAGGTAATGGAGTAAGTAATTTGTCTGCTATGTGACCTTGAACAGGTCACTTACCCAGACAGTGCTTTGGGGCAGTTGAAAATTTGGGCTAAGCTCCTTAATGGTCTCCTGGACTGCATGCCTAGGAACCTAATTCCCAGTTCCAGTAAGTACGTACTTCATCTGGCTGAAAAAGGCATCACATGCTTTTTAACTGTCAGAAAAATGAAAAGACATTCTGATAATTCATGGAATTTTCCTTTGTATAACTAAAGCACTGATGTGTAAAGGCAATAGGTTTTAGAGGTACTTGAGTTTTCAGACTAAATGGAGTCCATCAGTATTTAAAAAAATACTAGTCCAATAAGCACATGTTTTACAGTTTCTTGAGCTATTAGACCAATAGGAGCTCTTTACTAAGAGCTAAAAAGTACTTTGGTCCTATAAAAGATATCACATTATCTGTGGAACCCAGTGTTTTCTGTTTGTGGACCAGCACAGCATTTCTGCGCCCCCCCCCCCATCATCTAAGTACTAATACTATAAAAAAAATAATTACAACTTAACCATCTTTGCCACAGTTTAGCCCCCTGTGATCAAAATGTTGATGGGAGTGGCTGAATCCTACCTCACCCTTGGTCAAGCAATGATTAATTAGTATTACATACTGAAGTACTTTAAAAAGAAATTTACCAAAGTTATTTTTAAAGGCCATTTCTTACCCTTTTAAAATAACTCTGATTTAGAATGCATCTAGCGTATGTCTGACAGTTGGTACAGAGGTTAAGGCTGTGAGCTATAGGTCCTGTTGTACAGGGTTTGATTCTTCCATCTCGTTTGTTTTCTGTGTGACCTTGAAAAAGTCACTTACCATTGCTCCTGGGTAATCCCCAAAAAGGGACTGTTTGCCCAGTGGGCTTACATGGTTAACAAAAATAATTACTATGATCTCTTATCACGTCATATTCGTATACAAAGTTGTAAATAAAAGTGCACTGACCAAGCCAACCTTCGAACACCAACTCAACTCCAAGCCAGGAAATCTGCACTTACACAGCACTGCCTCACTCCAAGACAGGGAATATGCACTTACGCAGTACCGCCTCACTCCAAGCCACCAATAGAACTAACCCAACACCAAAAAAAAAAAACCAAACATACACACCAGGCTTTCACTGACTTTTGGTTTTGTAATAATTGCTGTGTTTACAAATGTGTATGGCTGTTTGCTGCATTTATTTTAACAGTTTTATTGTACTAATGCCGTGATGTGCATTATTTTTGGTGTTGGGTTAGTTCTATTGGTGGATTGGAGTGAGGCGGTGCTGTGTAAGTGCAGATTCCCTGGTTGTTGTTTTAACTCGATAAAGTCTCTGAATAATGGTCAGAGACGAAAGCGCTTGTTGAATTTTTTATAACTGTAATTGTTATCTATTAAAAGTAAGTTTTCCATTTGTTTGGAGTGTTTCTTGCTTCCAGAAGCTAATTTTATGTTTATTGGTTTGGTGTTCCTTTTTAAAGTTTGCATTTTGTCATGTTTAAGAGCAGACTTGCTTCTACCCCAGGCACTACTGAATTCTATTGTTTTTTTAGAATACTTATTCTTAAGGAAGTCTGTACAATACTTCCTTGTGTAATTCCCGAATCACCCATTATGCAATTTCAAATCCTGTTTACATAAGGCTCTGTATTTTTTGAAAATTGGTATCCAGTTGGAGTCTGCACGTATTCCTACGATACTTAAATATTGCCATCATTTATCCAAGTATACATTCACTCTCCCAGACTACAGTATTTTAATACAGAAGGATAAAGAGGTTAAATTCAAAACATAGCATTCTAATAGGCAACAAGACATACAAATAGGCATACTGTAAAATTCCAATAACTCTGTCCAAAACAGTTGTCTGCATTTCTTCAAATTTACATTAGCATCAAGTAAACAGTCTATATATGTTGCTGCCAGTTCCAAAGACCCATGTTTGATTACTGACTCTTACCACTTGGAAGTTGGAATGGGGGTAGGGAGGAGTGATGAGGCTTACTCTATTTGCCTTTCTTCAAGGGGAGGGCATGGAGTATATATCTAGGGGCACAATAAGGCAATTATTTCCACAGTGGAGACTGGGGAAACCTGATCAAGTGCCTTGTCCCGTAATATGAATCAATGATTTTCTGATGGCTTATATCACCCATGGAGATCAGTGACAGCCCATCACTAATAACCGCTGCATGTCTTCTATGACAGGAATATTGGGTATCCATGGGGTGTTAAGACTTTTAGCAAAATTCCCAATCCATCCGATAATGGCACTGCTGTTGGGAACGGACTATCAACCCAATAGAAATGAATGCACTGAAGGACTCACCTCCAGAAAGGAATAAATGGGTCAGTAGTGCAGTCTAGGGAAGGCATGAAAACTGACCTATAGCCAATACACTGAAATCGCATTTAGTATCCTAACTGCATCAATGAAACAGTGGTTCAGAAAATGCTACTTGCTACTGTGTGATTCTTTTGCCACTACATACTGACCTAGTCCAGCCGCAAACATTAACTTTTCTCCTCTCTACCCTTTGATGTTGGATGTCTGGTCAACAAAGATAAGGCTAAAGTACACAATACTTAACTTGTTTACTTACTTAACTGGTAACTGGGGGCTGTTGGAAGTAAATTAAATTATTTTTCTACGTTTAACCTCGTAGGAACCGTTTTCTTGTGCTATTCTCTTTTTTCCCTTCCTCATTTCTCCCTTTTCACTTTATCCCTACCACCACAACAAACTTGAATTTGACATCTTAATTTCCCTTAATTCTACTCCTCCTGTGTTTGTTAGCTTGCCTGTTACATTGACTACCTTTGCTTGCATTTGTACACACGTTTTATTTTTCTACTAGTATTCGTTATGTAGACTTCATTGACCTGTGACTTCTGTGCATTTTAACTTCTCGTGCAGCTTGCTCTATGGATCACCCACATAACAGGGATTTTGTTCGATAATTTTACAAAGCAAACCAAATGTGCACAAAAATGAAGAAAAATTCCACATTTCATAAAAGTAATAAAAAGATGTATTTATGTACTGCATTTTGAGTATTCTAACTAGACACAAACTATAACAGTAATGAACTAAACACCTGCTTCAGATAACTCCATCCTACTGTCACACATCTAACAATGATTAACCACACAGGAGTAAAATGTACGCATCACTAACATTGCTCTTAAGTTCCTTACCGGGTCTCTAAATTTCATGAAATATTACTTATTAATTAAAAAAAAGTGTTTGACAATTTGGAGATCTATACATTTAGTTAAAAGCATCATGAAACATTACTGCTAAAAGACTCTCCATCCAACAATCATTCTACTCAGGAAAGGTGAGTTACAATATAATTATAACCAAGAAGGCATGATGGGGATGGGGAGTGTTAACATGCACGAAAACATTGCTATTGCCTTTATTATTATACAGCATACAGCACATGTTCTCTAACAACATTATAATAAGTACATTTTGCATGCATTACCTAGCCAATGAGTACAACTGTGTAATATCAGCATGTCTGTGGCACAGGAACCAATCAAATCTCATGGATCTGTGCAGTCTGTTTGCTGTACAACATTTGTGCATGTTTTGACAATTATGACTGGCTAGTGAGTAGGAGTGATGATACAGTACAGAACCAATCAGATCTCATGGATCTGTGCGGTCCGTTTGCTGTACATCTGTGCATGTTTTGACAATTATGATTGGCTAGTGAGTAGGAGTGATGACACTACAGTAAGAGAATATGCCATGGTTATGTGTTATTGTGCAAGTATATCCCTGCTCTGAAGTCAAAACACAGTTTTACGTCATGTGATCTGTTCTACAATAAAACACTCCTCATTACGCCTTACTGCTTAAACAGCACTAAGACACTCTCAACAGGACTTCAATGCACTGTGTAATATTGGACTTATAACGCCACATCTAAGAAGGCACCTAAACAGACACAGATACTGCTAATTAGGCTACAGCATTACCAAGCCACATGCTGCTGGAACTGGTTGGGATTTAGCACAAATACTACAGTATTATGAATACGCATGATTTTGCCCTTTTCCCCAGTAGTGCAATGAATACACAGTAATAGAATGCTGACCATGCTCTTTCACCATAAGTACATGGTATTTCCCAGCATGCTTTTTGTAAAGCACAACTTGAAAAAAAAAAACATGCTGTACAAACTTGTCAGAAAACATGTATCAAACCAATAACACCCTATGACCTGCTGGTAAGACAAGTGAATATAAAAGACATAGCAATAACAGTGAATCAAGACTAGGAGAGTTTACTTAAAACTCAAAATTACACCTAAGTTCAAAAATCATTTTGTCTTAAATAAAACAAAATCCTTCTAAAATTATAAGCACTACTAAGCAGCAAGAGTTAAAACAATGACTGCTATTAAAATTAGGTTTAGCCCTTTAACTCCAATCTGTGAAATGGTGCGACTCATGCTACGTTTCCTCATTTTAACAAAATCCCCATTTACATGTTTTTATCCTTAAAATGTTCACCAAACCCACAAGGTATAGCATCATTCAGGATTACTCGCTTCTGAAACAGCACAAAACTGCACCTTGCCTGTGGCATTCTATAAATATAGCATCACCATATTCACTGTTCATTACGCCATTTCCTGCCTCTCAGCACATACCATACTAATTTCTTTCATATATTTCAAACTAAACATTGCCTTATTTCTCCTTTCAAACTATACCAAAAAACACAGTTAAAGAAATGCACCACGTTCTGCCTTTTTACACCCATAGTATACTTTTGCTCACCAATTCTGTTAACATACAGCCTCTTGTATAGCAAGATCCAGAAAGAATCAGATTAGTGCTGGCAGTCTGTTAACCAAACAGTTTACTCTTAACTGAGTTTCTTTCATTGTAGCCTGTTCTTTTAATTCCTGATATACAGTTATCCGTGATTTCTTACATCAGTTTAAAACAGCTGTCTAGTTACATCTCTTTAAAAAAAAACACGATTCATATTTCATTCCATTTTATTTAACCTGGCATATTTACATTCTTTCACTATTTAAGATTTAAATTCTCAAGTTCAGAAATTACTTTGCATAAAATCATTACACCTCTTTTATAAGATTCAATGTGCACTTCAAGAAAGATTGTAAAACTAATAATCTGACCTCAAAGCATTAGAAGCTTACCATATAAACCATTGTTTTATTTAAAAAAAAAACGTTTTGCAATCCATTGTCTTGTTAATTACAGACCTATAGGTTTTGTCCTCAACCATACATTTGATGTGCTCCTGTTTAAAATGTACTTCTATTTTATTCAGAGCACCTAGCAATTATACAGTCATAGACTTTCTCTCTTAATTTTAATATGTACAGCTTTACATCATGTGTCCTTAAAAATATCTTCCAGTTAATCTGATTTTTTTAATTAAACACAAAAGGTAAATATAACTGCAGTAAAATGACAGTGTTCTACAAATATGTCCATACTGGCAAAGTTAAACTTACTGTACAAGTTAAAGTGAAGGGACAATAAAGATAAATAAGGTGGCTTTGAAAGACACCCTTGTTTCAGATCCATACTGCCTGACAGGTTTCATTTTCTTACCTACTTATTATATCCTGACTTCCTAATAAAGTACGTACTGTCTTCATAAAAAAATGTGGTTATTTGGTAAACCATATACATTTTGTGGCACAGAGTCAAGACTAATTGAAATCTAAAGCCTAATATATAGCTTGGCTGAACTAAAAAGTTAAAAAATATATACTTCCAAGAACACTTGGATAAGTCTTGCATACAGACATTGTGGTACATCTTTTATTTTTGTTTTGAAAATCTTTTCATCCTTACATATAATATTTTTGCTAATAAAACACATGAGTGAAATGTCCTGATCTGCATTTATAATCCATTATATCTCTTTGTTGAAAATCTAAACTTTGCAAAAATATGTTGGAATGTTTCTCCTTCTAAATCTAGTTTAATATATCACAACACATATCGCTTCTAAAAATATACATGTAATGAATGCAATCTGGTTCATATATGCATTGTTTATTACTATTTTCAGCACTGAAAGTATTAACCATTTGTTAGAAGTATTTACATGTTAAATGGATACATAAACCAATCTGATGAAAAATATGATTGAGGCATGAACCAGGTCACAAGTTCAAAGCTTAATCAACATTTATATCATCATCTTCTTTCAGCTGTTCCCGTTAGGAGTCACCACAGCAGACCGTCTGTTTCCATTTCTTCCTTAATACAGTTAGTTCAACAGTTTCTCCAACATGTTATCAGAGGTTGAAGGAAATCAAAACTCATGCAGTCATGGGGTGAGCATGCAAATAATATGCAAACACCATAAACAACAGATGCCAAGACTAAACCTACAACCAGACCCTGGAGCTGTGAAGCAGAACAGAAAGTTAGGCAGGGATGGTCACAGCAGTGGACTTCTAAATGACTGAAATAACTTTTCAAATAACAGTTATGCTCCACAAAAGCAGATTTAAACTCTGAAGAAATAGACCCATATTATGCTCCACAAAAGTAGATTTAAACTCCGAAGAAATGGACCCATATTTTAAAAAGCAATAGAGACAACTGCAATTTATGCTATACAAGCTCATGACGTACCACTACTGCAAAATTAAAACCCTTGATACAAAAAAACGCATATGAAACTATTTTAATGTCAAAATATCAATAAATACTACAGGGGGAACTAAGGTTATGCAAAGGCCACATATTTGTCGGATAAACTATAAAAGCTAATAATTGCAAATGCAGTATTAAAAAATCCATGTCATTATGCTTTAGAACAGAAACAAGGAATGCCTGATAGAAAAAGGAAACCGGTAAAGACATTTGGAAATTTAATGTAAGCTTACTAAAAGACTAAGACATTACCAACAGATTTTGTGGAAGAGAGTAAAAATACTTAATCTGCATGACAATAAAAACAATGATGGAAATGTATGAAAAATCATTTTTTTTAATCAAAATGAAAAGCAATGGAATGCAAAGATATGAAAGAAGTGGAAATACATTGCAACTCCAGAGTACTGGGGAGAGTGAGGAGTGATGAATGCAGAATAAAACAGGGAAGAATAACTGACTATAATTAAAAAGTGCATATTTACCTCTAAAGATGTAAAGTATGTTACAGGGGCAAGGAAAAATGACTGATATGTCATAACCTAAGTCAACTGAAATACAGTATATGAGAATAATTATCTAATAAACACATGCAAGCCATTAACTGAACAGAAAATAGAGAATCACTTACGGAAAAAAGTGGAATATAAAAATACTACCTCCCCATGCTGGAAGGGCCATACTATAATAGTTTTAATATTTCATTACATTTATGCCTAATGTTTCATAAAATTATTCTAGTACATACATAACTGCATACTCATTTTTTTTATTTGTTTGTCTAGATATTGTCTGCTGCTCCTTAGAATTCCAAAAACGTAGTCATACACTCTGCTCAAATGTATAAATTGTGCTATGCATACTGTAAGCTTTTGTCTTCTTTGGGAGTTTTTCTCCCCAACCTTTACCTCTATGTGGGCAATATCCACAAACAAAACATAGGAGGCTGTTAGGCAACATTTAAAAGGAGAATCTGAAACTTTATAAAACTGTCTGTAAAGCATAGAAAAAAATAAATCAGAATAATTTTTACTGTATACTTCAAAAAACAGGAACGAAAATGATATTAAGGAGTTGATACTGAGAGCTGTAAATGTTAAGTATCTATTTTAGATATCAAAATTAATTTTAATGAAAAGTCTTTAGGCAATTAAAGCAGAACAGGTTTTTAAAGTCAGACATATTAACAAATGCCAGAATCTAACAAATTATATATATATATATATGAAAATGATCAAATAAATCATCCAATAAACTATATCAAAACAGCCATAATGGAATGGTTCCTGTTACATACTCCTAAGACTAGAAAGAAAATTATACCAACAAGTACTGTAATATACTTTAAAGACTGTTAAGAAAATTACATTACTGAGTTGTGACTTGCAGGTGTAAATTTAAGTTACTGTTTTAAACTATAAAACTTTACTAAATAAAGCTCTTTGGGCAACAAAAACAGAATGGTTTCTACTACATACTTCTAAAAAGAAAATGACATTAATGAGTTCAGACTCCCAGCTGTAAACATTCAGCAACTGTTTTAGATATCAAAATAATTTTAATGAAAACTCTTTAGACAATTAATGACAGAAATAAATAAACACTAGAATCTAACAATTATAGATATACATGAAAATGGTCAAATAAATCTTCAAATAAACATTACAACAGAGATAACTAAATAGTTCCTGTTATATACTCCTAAGACTGGAAAGAAAATTACATTAATTAGTTGAGACACACAGATGTAAATTAAGTTACTATTTTAAATATCACAATTAAATTAATGCAGGCTCTTTCAGCAATTAAAGCAGAGAAACTGGTTTACTAGAATTCATAATTATAAAATATAGGAAAAGGATAAAATAACATTAACGGTATGCTGCTTTAGTAATGCAAGACAGGACTACAGGCAAAGGACTAGGAAAACATAAAATGAAACATAATATTAATGTATACACACAGAAATTAAAATGTGCAAGACACAGATGTCCTTCCATCCAGGTAATCTTAATAAAATAATATCCAACTGTTCTGTCAAAGATTACTGCAATGTGTTCATTAAGTTGATAAAAAGGATCCCTATAGCCAATTATTCTACCAAAAACATATTGTTACAGTTTGCTGAGTAACTTTATAAAAAGAATTCTAATATAACTGGGTTCTTACTTTTCATCTGCTTTGTAATGTTTGACTGTTCTAGTTAATTCCACACCCATATCATCTCACAAGGATCTAATTCTCTATCTTTCTTAACACGTGTCTTTTTCATCTTCCCACTCCCTGCACCAATTAATTTCAGTTAACGGACCGTAGTTCACTTAGGTCTCATTTAAATATGCAATTTTAGTTTGCCTTTACACCAAAGCATTGTTTTCTTCCTTCACATACATGTGCATTTTGCAAACACGATCTCAGTCTTATTTTTCTTCATTACCTACCAGTCAAAAGCAGACATTATCAAGCATGTTAACCTCTAGCTGGCCATCCAGTAAGTTTCCTAAGGTAATCCACATGATTATGCTCTAACATTTCATTATTAACTTTTTACAGACACTTAGATTTTTTTTTTACAATCACAATCTGCTTTAGCTTAATTTAAAACACAATAAAATCAGCTACTGTGTTATGATATATATAGCCTAACATCCCTGCACACAAAAATATGGTTTAGTTGTATACATTTTTATTCTATACTGCTTAAGTTATATAACATTTTCTAAATTATCTCTTCTTTTTCCTTTTGGAAATCAATGTACACACTTGCATATTCTGCACTGTGAACTTGTGTGTGTGTGTGTGTGTGTGTGTGTGTGTGTGTGTGTGTGTGTGTGTGTGTGTGTGTGTGTGTGTGTGTGTGTGTGTGAATATATTTTAATCTCACACTGAAAATTTTACTTCTATTGCTATGAAACATCTCCTCCTAAATAAAGACTATTTGGTGGGTACTGATTCTTCTGCCTATTTCCATGTTTACCTTCCGTCTTCCTATCCAAGTTAGTTTTTATCTACGATTTTACAAGGTAAGACATTAAATTACAATTATTTAGTCCTGAGCCAATAGGACAACAGCATATCAAACCTGTTCACATATGAAATAAATCTGAACTTGACACCTACTAGGTTTTCTTAAAGGAAATACATGACAGCTGCTCATACTGGTCATTTTAACTGAGAAGCAAAGCCCCAAAATGTTTGATATATTTCCTATTTTTCTTTTTATCATTACCTATCAATGTTTATATATCCAGATACATACATAAAACACTTCTTTACTTAGCAATTTAATTATTTGGCAGCCTTCTAATTACACGTCTTTGCCAACAAACTTTATCCAGATTACATTACAAAAAATTCAAAGACATGAGTTGCCAGCCCTATAAATGAAGCCACCGATGGGTTGGGACCCAATTTCACTTCTCTCAAGTTCTGTCCATATAATTGTGAAGTTATAAGTTCATAGGAAAATACTGGACTAACAATCTGCAAACTATTACAAGTTTAGCCAATAGGAAGTTAGAATCAAACCTTGCATCTGTGAGGTAAAGACCTTCATTATTACACCAAACCTGCCATTTCCCAGCTGTTCCTGATTTTTCATGTCCAACACAAGTATATGGCTTCCCTACCCTACGCTACAACTTCCACCTTACCCCTAACCATGAACTTTGGAACAGTTTTAAGACTTGCTTGTCTTGGGGGGTAATCTTGGGGGGTAATATATTTTAATATCTTTTCCAGAATCATCTATACTTATCTCAATGTTGTCTCTCCCCTCTTTCCTACAGTATTCAATACTTGCTCTGTGTCATTTAAGCCTTAGGGAACTCTATTATTGTTGTTGCCCTGACCCACCTTGTCTTGCCCTCCTCACATTCTTCCACTAGATGGAGATCTACAGAGCCCATCATCATCGCACAACAGGGAAACTTGCTGTTACTCAAACCAAATTCCCTCATTTCTTAATAAATACTGCCTCAGGCTTCCCCTTCAGAGCAGTCATAGATTTAGTGTGATCTAGGTGATCAGAAGAATGCAACAAATACATAACTAAAACAAAAATCAGGGGTCTGCCATTACAAGAGCACCCATATTAAAATTCTACTAGACACAAGAGAGTATGGAAACTCAAGAGTTAGGTGGGTTTTGTAGCCTGAATCAGGAAAGAATCCCTGATATTCTGCAAAGTACTACACATCTCCATGCCTTTCCATGAGCTTTTTATTTTAGGTTACAGTTACTGAAGATAGTTTACTGCAGTACAACACTGAATACCTTAAATTGGTTTAATGTAAAATGCTTTTCCGCTGTAAATTCTGTAGGTGGCAATTGGGAATTGCTGTACAGACCACAAATGGGCATATCTTTATATATTCTTTTATCTAGGTCACAAATTTCAGACAAATACAACCCCAGTGCTCTACAACAACTCACAGAACCTCTGAAACAAGAATGACATCAGTGTCTCTGACTAGATCAGCATTAGCGTAGGTCAGACTGTTAGCTTGTCAGTGGGAGGGTGAGTTACATTGCTGGAAATGGACACGGACTGCTTTTTCATCATAGAGTACTAGGTCTGCTGCAAAACTGGCCTCAGGTGAAGATTCTGTCACCATCTTAACACTGGCTGGCTGTCAGTGATTTGTATAACTCTCCTCAGAATCTTAAGCTTATATCAGCTTTGCTCACATTTTTAGACTGCAACCACATGTAACCGTGTGCACATTAGGTCTCACATGACAAAACAGTTTAAGAAACAAATACCTCGCAGTAATACTGACCTACCAGCAAGATGAGAGGGATCTGAGTCCCCATTTGGTGACTAAAATACACCACTACAGTATAACAAAACCAGCCCATAAAAATGCCTTATAAATAAATCAATCATATTATTAATTCACTGCTGTTTTATATCTTAATACTAAAGAGAAGAGCTCTTTTATAATTTCAAAAGTGTGTTACATTTGATACTTTTTGCTTTTATTTGAATGTGTTAGGCGAATTAATGAGGAAAACTAAACATGCCCTAGTTTGCAAACTTCAATCTTCAAGACAGGCATACTAGACCCTATTAGATGCACAAGTCTGCTTGAAAGAGACATGCAAGTCCTAGAATTGTTATATATGGTTATAGAAGCCGCTGATGAATTTGAGCAGGGCACCTGACATCCTGATATGAACCCTAACAGTTAAAATGCTTATGAAATTATACATCCAATTCTGAGGAATATTCCAAAAGTAGTTATCTAAACATGCTGAACCAAATAGTAATGTTGACAACTGCAACTCAAATTTAAAAAAGTGTCTGTTAACTTTAAAATAAAAAAGAAAGCATTCTTGCTTTACTTACACCACACTGATCTGATAACACAGTGTCCCAATTAAGTTGAGAGCAGCTGTATTATCTATATGCTATATTTCACAAATTTTCTAATCTGTTTTAAATTACAAAATGCAGTGAAAACCTAAACTATGCTGTCCTGTTTACACTTTTTCATCACATCTCAAAAATACAGTGTTATCTTGTACAAATCTGATTAACAAAATCTCAGTTAAGTCATGAATGAAACTGTAACAAATATGAAAATGCCAAGCTGCTGTTACTGTTAGTTCAGGCGGGAACAAGTAGCTTAACTTATATTGTCAGTTAAATGTATTTTCTCAAGTTTTTTTTTGCTATACAGGCTTTTATTGTCACTGCAAAGATGACATAAGTTACTTATTCCCATCTTTGGCACAAGTGTTTTGGTGTATTTAATAATTGTTCTAATGAACGGTGAATAGTGAAATTTAATGGGCTTGTCTTACACTTGTGCACTTTAAATATGAAAAACATGTAAAAAGCCCAGCTTTGTGACCGTGTTTTCACTGTGTAAATATGAACTATACATTTTGAAATAATTGCTGTGTACTTTGTTTACAGAACTTCACTCCCTGGTCCTCTACTGGAAACGGTTAAAGCTTGGCCTGTTACACAATCTCATTAAGTAACAAACAAATAAGTAAAATAAACAAAAAATGTTCTGGAAAATAAGTTAGTGAAGTTACAGTTTTCAGAAAAATAACTTTTGTGCAACAACTTGGTCTGTTTAAAGGTAGAAAAATTACTGTTCACCCTAGAACTGGTCAAACAAGTACACAAAGAAATATAACATGCAGGCGCTTAAAACAACCACAATTTTGTGGGCTAGCACTGACGTAATAAAAAAGAGTGAATTAAGGGTGTTTTCTAATTGCTGTAAGACCCCACTATGATACTGTGCATCAGTCATGACAAACACTAACAAACCATTCACAGAAAGAACAGCTACAACTTAAGTAAGGTTGTTGCCCCAAATGGAGAAAGTATTTTATGTGTTTATTCTGTGTTGACTGGGTTAGTCTCACTAGGCCAGTGTCCTTTTCAGAGGAGATCCAACATGGTATTCAGATGACAAATCATGGTACTTTCTTTTTGCAAAGTAGAAAGAAAACTGTCCTATCCGCTTTCATTGCATTGTTATGAGCCAGAAACAAGTTCACCAACTAAGGACAAAAACAGCAAAGGGACATAATGAAATGTAATTACAAAAGTTGCACTAGTTGTAAAGGCAAGTTTTTAAAGTAATCGCATAGGAGAATAGTCTGTTTTCTGGACAGACAATAGCAATTTCCATATTGCCTGTTCTGCCTTTGCAGGTGACACCGGCATATTTAGCTAATATTAATCTGTTTTTATGTATATGCATATGCTTTATAGGTTCATAGGTTCATACTAGGCTATCTGCCCAAGGGCATTTATAAGCCTAGAAAAACAAGGCTTGTCCGGGATTTGAACCCAGGACCTCTCGCACCCAAAGCGAGAATCATACCCATAGACCAACAAGCCAAACTCACACACACACAGGACATGTGTAGGACTTTTTCCACAAAACTTGTGTGTGTGTGTATACGTACCAAGAGAGAAGAATCGGGGATCTGAGTAATACATTCAACTTACTTGATGGACTGCATGAAACAACAGCACTCAAACTGGTATGTCAGTAAAACACGTACACTGCAAAAACACTTACGGAAACAGAAGGCACTCAACCCCCACCCTATATCGAATTAAATGTTACGTTCTAACAGCTGTTAAACAGAGTAGATATTGGAATGCTACAGCATATTCATTCTGATACAATGGGTATTCTTAGAACGTTGACTGTTTTACTCATATATAGATCTGTGCCACAACCACTTTGTTTACTCTGAATTACCAGTCCTCTATCCAGCTGAAATGCCAGTGCCCCTTAAGGGGCTCAAAGACTTCAGCACTGGGGTGGGGTGATGTGACTTGCACATCACATTTCCTTTTGCTAAATAAACTGCTGAAACCCCCTCAGTATGTAGACCTAAACATGTAACTGTTTATATGTCAAAAATATTTCCACTTTTCAGGAATGCCAAGGGTGAGCATAAATCAGCATAAGTTGGAAGTAAACAAAAGATCACACTTTTGTCGAGGAAGACTGCTAACAGTGAAATGAACACATATCCATGCTGGTAGTTAATGTCTCTCTCTACAATGCAAGTCTAGCATGGAAGTGTGTACATGTTAACCACCTTGGGTAAGTGGCCACAAAATAATTACATGCATGTAGCATCCATGGACTTTGCGATACCTTTCAATATGAGAGTGCAGGTGTAAGTGTGACGAGAGGTTACTAAGTATACTGTTGCTGCTTGCAGAAGGAGAGGAACCCTGCCTGCACTTGTGCTATGTATTGCAACACAAGCAACGATTTCAGTTACTTTCACTCAACATGGGCGGGCTTCTGCAAATATGCCGCCATCTTGCTGCCGAAGAGGGGGATGGGCGGCTGTACGAAAAAAACTAAGCAAAGGTTTCAAATGTTCATGCCTCTTCTTAATCGTCGTGCATACAAACTAAAGTGTCCCCCACACACACGCATATCGCGCCCACAGTAGAACAATTATTTTAGACTGCGTTGGCTGCCCTCTCACCCCCGAATTACACAGAGCTTGCCTCCTGCAAGTTTAGTTATGCATGAGAAATAAACCTATCCAGACAGAGAAGCCCCATTTTTGAATTCGGGAAACAAAAAAGAAAAGTGAAGGCGAAACGATGAATTACAGCAGTACGTAACAAGGTAGCAGCATGCGCTAATAAGCACAGTGCCACCTATTTATTAAAGGGGTGACTTTATGTAACTGGGCTCTGACTGCCCCCCTCCATCCCCTAATCTAATTCATAGGTTAGTACTAGGCTATCGGCCCAAGGGCCTATACAAGCCTAGCCATAAAAATTCCCTGAATATTTCTTCCCACAGTATGTACTTCCCTGGACCCCTGTCTAGCAGGGCGACTGACGTGATTCCCGGGGTGAATTTCCCATCTCCCATCCAATCGTCAAGGTTCCTTTTGAAGAGGGCCAAGGAGGCGCTCTGCTTGACATGTATGGGCAGTCTATTCCTGAGTATGTGGAGTCTCTGGGTCAGGCTGCGTAAGTTATTCCCTGCAGCTACTTTAACTCAGGTTTACTTTGTTAAATATAATTTTATCTTCTGTGGAGTTATTTATGAGTGCAGGGGGTCGAGGAGAGTAAAATAACCCAAGATGGTATTAAGAAGAGACAAAAATGGGCGAGGGATGCTACTTCCGTTTACCCCCCGCCCGCCAACCAATTGAAACTTGAGAGGTTTTTTTACAAGCAAGTATTTGATAAACATGTCTACTTTCAATGACTGTTTGCCTGTAGTACCAGGCCTAAAGAAACCAGTTAATTATTTTATATGTGTTTCGTGTTGTGGTTCACATCACACTTGGCTACTCTTTATGATTACTCGGTTTTCAGACACAGTTAACGTAATTTACTTCAGGAATCTGTACATCTTGTTGGACATTTGGTCGTTAACGAGTTGGGAGAGGTGAATGTCGTTGACTTACACACATACACACAACCAGGTTCGAAACCCACAACAACCAGTAAATTGCAATCAGTGGTGTAGCCATGTACACACGGGCTTAAAGAACCAGTTAATTGTTTTGTGTGTTTTGTGTTGTAGTTCACATCACACTTGCACTTGACTACCCGGTTTTCAGGAACAGTTAAGGTAATTTACTTCAGGAATCTGTAGTTCTTGTTGGACATTTGGTCGTTAACGAGTTAGGAGAGGTGAATGTGGTTGTCTTACATTAACACGCAACCAGGTTCGACTCCCACAACAACTAGTAAATTGCAATCAAGGGTGTAGCCAGGTATACACTTTGTTCTCTACAGTGTACATTTTTCTTTGCATCACTCAGAAACAATGTAGATCTTTCTAAGGCCATATTATGTTTACAACTGTCTAAAATAATGCCTCTAACAAGTTGCTTAGAGAGAGAATTACAACTCTAAAATCAATACATTAATAGTTTTAGAGGAAAGTGCTGAAAATGTACATTTATTAACTGCTAGGGGGTTAACATTTTGAAAAAATGTACCCGTTTTTTTCAAATGCCAAGTGTGATAGGGGCAGTAAAAAGAGAGAGTATAAAATGACATTTTCTGACGACACCTCTGACTGCAATACCTACCGACTCCGAAAGAAGCATGTGCCCCTGTTGAGTCAGAAAAGACAAGTTTAGATGCAGAAAAACGGGTCACGTTACAAGATTAATTTGCAACTTTCTACAACTCCTTCCAACAAGATGTCTGCTTTTTCATTGCAAGATCATCTGTACCCCCCATCCACTCAGCTTTTCAAGAAAAGTAACTTTCTGATGCCGATTGCTAATTTGTTTTGATTAAGAAGAATATTGTACTGCGGTACTTTGTGTGGGTAGGGTTACTGTCCTCTTGGGTTCATATGTAGTTACTAGGCATGCTGTCCAGGAGACCTTTTGCTAGCCTCCCCCTACTTGGGTGGCTGTGTCTTGCGGGGGAAAAAATAGCAAATGCATTGCGATTTGAGAACAAGAAATGCTTATTAACATTTCTCTAACTGAGAAATACAAAGATAACTACATCTACGGGAATAATTGGATATCAAGGGAGAGAAATAGTTAAATTATATGACTATTCTGACAATAAAGTAAAAACTAGTCATTTGCAAAGACTAAGTATTGTCCACCCTTCAAAATCACGTTTCTGCAAACAATTTCCCACGTCTGTAAACTAGATTATTAGTATAGCTTGCCTTGCAATTTTTTTTTTTTTTGTGTGTGTGCACAGTTTCCAACTTCTGGGCATATAAAAAATATGGCAACCCTGCCCTGTGTACTAAGACCGTCTTTTTTCTCCTACTCCATTCTTTGCCGCGAGACCGTGGTGGGTGGGTGGGTGTGCAGGTGGGGGAGGGTTGCAGTTCCGCCTCGCTCATGCCTAACATTCCATCCCAGTCTGCCTCAGAACACCCAGCATGCTCCTGCAGGCTCCCAATGCAGAAGGGGATTCCTGCTGTCGAGCAAGACGTGACCTGTTCAGAATAAGAGAACAACCAGTAATATGGTCTACATTAGCAGTTATTACATACTACACTGCCTGGCCACCTAACTTAAAGGAAGACTAATATTTGAAAAGTGAACAGTGCAAGTTAAGTCGACTTACGCCACATGCATTCTATGAAGAGACTATTTACGCACCCCAACACCATTTGATACTGTGCCATTTCATATCTCCCGGCTGTTACATTGTTTCAGACTTTTTAAATTCACAACATTGCATATACTCAAACGAAAAAAGTGAGGATTGCACACTGGTTCTTGCAGTCCCCTTAAAGCATTATTGTTAACCCACACTTAACTTTTGCATTTTGCATTAAACAATCATCGGCAAGGTTCAGCTGAACCTGATCTTGCTCTATCGGCTTGCTTGGGCAGTTCACTTTTGTTGAAGAGCACCATGAAAACATTACATTCGACTGTGCCAAAAGAAAACCTAAAGTACTGACAACTAATGGCAGTGCCCCCACCAATTCCCATAGCCTTTCAGTAAACACTGCTGTTTCTCCAGTTACAAGAACAGATGCCAAACTTTCTGGTATTTTCTGGTAGATACTCTACAGATACTGCATACGGAACTTCCCCAGTAGGCCTATACCAGTAATGAAAAGCAGCAACATAAAGGCAATTATGTACTGGTTTCATTTTTTTTTTCGAAAATTAATTTATGAAATGCATCTTTTACTTATGGATGTTCTGGGGACAGCCGCAGTCTAAAAAAAATGGGCGAACGAACTACAACCCCAAACACCCAACTTTTTTTTGCACTCAATCTGCCCACCGTTGTTTTAGAGTAGAGCCCACGTTTACAAAAAAAAAAAAAAAAAAAAAAAAAAACGAACATACTAGGCAAATTCAAAAATTCTAAAAAAATTAAACAAAACTTTCCCTGTGACAAAAGTGGGAAAAAGCTTAGAGAAGGACGGAGAATAGCTGGTGTAGGGTTCACATCCAATAAACAGAGAACACGCACACACTAATTCAGATGTTTCGTTTTGGTGGCCTCGAGCAAACCATTTACAGAATGTTAAAAACTACAGGAATTAAGTACCACAATACATTCCATCTACTCGCCCACCTCTCTCAAAACGGCCCTGGTTTTGTCCCACAATAGTGCCCTGTTCCTAATCCCTGAAAAATGGGGGAAAATGTAAAAAAGTTTACAGGGACTTCGCATGATAAATAATAGCACTAATTACAGTAAGAGGCTTGTTTTGCTGAATAAAACGTGTTGATTCATATTATCTTATCCTGTCAACCTCTCAAGTTAATTGTACTAATATTAAAAAAAAAATGGTCCCGAACATCCTTAATTATTACTTGGATTTGTCTCTGATTCTGGAGGTATGCAGTCACCTCGCCTGTTACAAGATATCCAAAGGTGAAAACGGCTCCAAAACACACTAGCTAGAGGCTTTTTTTTTTTTTTTTTTTTTTTTTTTGAGTCCTTGTTGCGTCTGATTTTAGAACTAATGTGCGAGCTTTTACTGATGCAACATAATGTCAAGGCTGCAAACCAAACTCATTCGCCCAAATATTTACCATACTATGGCTCACTGACAATGATATGGGGGCCGTTAGACTGGCATAATCCACTTTGCCGGGATTCGCTATAGATAAATGTTCTTTTCTAAAACCAGAAGGTGACAAGTGGAGTCAGTAAGTATGTACTCCTCTAAGAGTCCACACACACGCTCTTAATCACACGAGCTGCCATCTCCTAAGCATGCGTGCCTCAGTCAGCGTGCATGACCATACTACACAAAAAAGTATGAATGGACGTGTTTCACCCCCCCCCCCCCCCCCACACACACACACACACACACACACACAAACGCTCACAGGGGCGATAACAGAAAATGCCACATGGCCAAGGTAAGTGAACATACTCAGGCTCAAAGACTGCTTGAGTTAACAGCCAAGCAGAGTTAACAGCAGATATGCACGATATTCATAAAGGGGTCATGTTAGCCCACTTTTGTTATTTATTGGTTTTGTTACTCTGTACTTGTTCTCTTTTTTTACTCATTTAGTGCTTTAAATGGGCCCCTGTTGCACCTAACATCCACGCTGTGTGGCACTGTGCCTTTATGATGTTTTTCATTCAGGCCTCTCTGGTTGCAGAACTGGAAGGGCCTAATAAGGTGACCCCCCCCCCCATCCACCCCGAGTGAGAAGCAAATATTTACTTAAATTTTTTTAACACATAATGCACAAACCAGGCAGATAGTTATCGATGCCTTTTAAGAATAAAAATAGGCAACAGTTACCCACTGCCTCCCACAAACACGTAAACGAGGCAGCTGGAGACAGGGAACAAACCAAGGCAACCAAGACTGAGGCGTTCCAAATGACGCAATGTATGAACATTGCAAAACACATTTATTTTATACTGCCGATTAAATGCCTCCAGCCAATCTCGAGGAACATTTACTTACAGACTTCACAAATATAAAACGGAGGGATATTTATAAAGTGTCTTTCAGCTTGCCTGTTCCATTAACCAGGAACCACAAAGTCACTGGCTCTAAACCTTCTCCAAAATGTGGAACAAACGGGTACAATGTGGAACATTCTTAACTTCTACTAGGAAGCTCACATCATGGTTAATAACTGTTTCTTCGTACTTATAATTCACCAAAATAGTTTTTTTTGTAAGATTCAATGTTATGTACCACTGACAATTAAAAATGTTAATTTCTGAAACGAGATCCTTTCACTGTGGAATACCGCGGAAAAGAACTTTTTGTAAGACTAAAAACAAGAAGCGTTCATCGCAGTACAGTATGGCTGACAGGCATGCAAAAAGTCAAAACATATCTTCCCAGAATTAAAAAAAGTTATTAATAAAGTAATAGACATAACATTTAAATCCAACACAAGCCACCCTAGAGAGATGTAAATTTTAAACAGAATAAAACGCCTCACAGACTGTGCCTAGGGTTCATGTATCCATTTATTAGAAATTTAGTGCGAGTCTGTGTGTATAGTACACACACACACACACACACACACACACACACAGTAAACACGCGCATCAGCAAAAATAGGTTGCCACCTTTTTCGATGCCCAAAGTGGGGCTTTTCATAGTGAAACTTCATGTACTGCAGAGCAAAACAAACCCTCAATACTGTAGTTTATTAATCATCAAAACACAGAGTGTTATAGATTTGTTTCTATTTTTTATATAATTTTAACTATTTGTAATACACTATTATATTGTCTACAATAACTAAAAGCTAAAAATATTTTAGTAGCAATATAGACCTAGTTTTTGTTTTTATTTTGCAGTACACAGCTACCTAACCAAGGACTGTCCTCTAAAAAAGAGGGAGAGGTGGGTAGGTAACCCTAAGAAATGAGACTTTGGCATTAGACACTCACTAAGTCGAATCAGACTACACATTTGCTTCTCAAAAAGTAAAATATGATAAAGAGTATCACAGAAATAAAAATACAGCACTAAAAAGGAGACGATCACAGCGATTAGCAACATTTAAACACCTTTTTAAAGAACAGGAAAGAGTATAAACACAAAAATAATGACAACTCTGAGCTAATAAATATGTAGTGAACATCTTTCATTTTACAACACACAGATCTGGAGTGGAGCATCTTTCATTTTTGAATACACAGATCTGAAATTATAAGCAAAGTCAGAAGAAGCGTGGCATCATGCTTTCATTTGCATTAAATTTCCCTTGCCCGCATTATCTTCTTCAGGACTGCAGGAGAGCCACAACATACCCCAACACGCAATGAGCACAAGTCAGGGAACTGACCTTGGAGGCAATGCCAGTCCATTGCGGGACATTTATAAAATTTACAGCATCATAAATTACAGTTTTACGCTTCTAAATTGTAGTGGGCATTGTGCACGTGTACAGATTCCATGTGTCACAGATGGCTTTTGAAGGCCAAACGTGTGACCCTTGGCAGAATGGACAAGACGTTATGTCTTGGCCATCCTCTCCTTACATTTTATCCGTTCATCATTAATTATTTTAGACCTACTGCCAATTTTTATGTATGCCAGACTTTCCCCAAAACAGGCAACTTTCGCACCGACAAGCCACCACCGTTATTATTACTTGTTATTATTATGTAACCGACTTTTCCGATTGTCTCAAAGCTGCATTTTCCAGACACAGCCTAGTCCCACACATTATCATATTTGCCCAGTAAAAAATATATAGAAAGAAGGTCCGGATGGCCTTTGACACTAACAGTAAGCGTATCTTGCTCACATTTTGAAAACACTTCTTTAGTTTGTGACTTATGATTTTACTTTTGTTAACCGGCTTGGCCATAAAAATACATAAATACACGGAGTCAGCGTATTTAATATGTTTAGTACACAACACACGAGAAGAAGGCCTACAGGGCCTATCCCCACCACAGGTTCCATTCACTCTAAATAGCCGCTCCACAGTATTGATAGTTTTAAAGCACTGTGAGTCCATTGCTTATGATGGGAGAATAGGAAATCCACACCGGTTTCCAAGCAAATGTATAAAAACCTATGACACAACAATATGTGATATTTACATTTTTGAAGAAAAGGCACACCCACTTTCAAAATATGCCCTTTCAAAGCCTACATCTCAGAGCCTGATACCACCTCAAAACACCAGGAATAGATTCCCGCATGCGCAGTTTGCAGGGCTCCCTATAGGTCCTATGTGCATAGATGACACTTGACGTATGTTCCACAAGACCTGGCCCTACCCACACATGTATACATCCGCTGCAAAAAACACTGGCAGTTGGACAGGAAACCACGTAGACAGATGGGGCAAACAGAGCATCCAATAATCAGGGCAGCTTTGTAGAGTCCCTAAATGCAACTAGAACTTCACAGTGAATTATAATTCGCATTCTTACTGCAAAATAAAGCTTTGGAGACCGTTTAGATAAGCGTCTAAACAAAATACTTGTGCCTTTGAGTTGGAGGGTGCTACAGGGTTATAACTGCAAAAGGATGAAGTTATATAAACAGGTGGACTGAAGCAATTACTATGGGGGCAGTAACAGTTACTCCCCAAATATACCATGTCAAAAGAAAATACTTGATCCTTCAAGAAATCATTTAAGCCAAGGCACGCTTTAACGCTTATGGGTAGGATTGCATAACCAATAACACTACAGAACATTCTACAAATCTGTAATTTCGGTTTAAGCATCCGACTCCCACCTAATAAATGTACCTACAGTTAAAACTCTCAAATAAGCACATTCACCCATCACAGCAGAATACATAAACAAAAGCAAGACTACCTTCCTAAAGTTTAAAAAGATAAAAAAAGAATACAATTTAAGTAATTGTGCTGCAACAAGGGGAGGCTGACTGGAGTCAGATGCTTTGACAATACTATTGCACTGCTTGACAAGTGTTAACAGTAGTGCAACATAGTCAGAGCAACTGTCAGCAGCAGCAAGTGGTTTCTGGAACACACTGGACTGCGTAGGAATCTTACTGACGAAATAAAAAGGAGCACTCCCGTGATGCTTTGCGCAATGCCATAACTGCAACTTTGTTGCCATTCTCCACACTGACAGTTACCAATGTCAAAAACACAAGCTACTTAGAAATAAAGACACTGGCTACTTAGAAATATTTAGGTTACACTTGTTTAGAAAGTATCCATCTTGGCGAGATTGGAATACAGAGATCACAAAACTACACGTTATTACTATTATTAACTTGGATTTCCAAATACTGCTGCTACTGTTAATAAACTAGCCTCTTGCACTGCTGTCACCTTATTTGCTTAATAAAATGGGAAATCAGATCTCAAAAAAAAGTTAACAGCTAAATGAACTGTCTCTTCAGAAACGCAGATCGCAGAGCAGTTTTGTAAATGATTAACACATACAATAAAATGGAATGCAAACGGAATTATGCAATATGTTTATTTTTCGCTTTATCAACACCAACCAATGCAAATCCGAGGATAAAGCTCCAACTTTACAGTTTGTGGACAATACATTGGGTTTCTCAAGACGCATCTTGTGCCACGTACACCAGCAAAATTTGTCCCATTTACTGCAGGGAAAAAATGACAGTAGTGAAGCTTTGGTGGGAACCATTGCTCTCAACAAATGGGGCAAAGCACAACAGAATCAGGGACAAATCCAGAATTTTTCAGGGACACAAAATATTAGTACTATTAACCCCAGACAGCACAGAATGAGATACACAAGAAATCATACACTTTTTCTGAATAAAATAAGTCAGTAATTACTGTTATTCTTTATTATGTGTAATTGACCACCTTTTCTCCGAAGTTACCAGTTTTTTTTTTGGGGGGGGGTTAAGAGGAAGTGCTAAAATGTGAGTCCAAAAAATCAGTTTAAAATGTGCAATTAAGACTAACACGCTACACGTTGGTGCTACATAAAAACTGTCTTTCGACTTTTCCCGGTTAGGGGTCGCCACAGCGGAACTCCGGTCCGCTAATGATTGGCAGAAGATTTTTACGTGCTGGCTTGCCGGGCCTAACGCACAACCTTCAACGAAGGAACGCCCATTCACGCATGTCGACGCACAGAAGACGCTCTAACTGAGAATCGAACGTACAACGTCTAACTGTGAGGCGACAACGCTACGTTGGTGCTACATATTTATCCTAATTAGTGCTATTTCTTTTCAGAAAACACATTTCAACACAAACCTACATTCCACCTGTTCCCCACAGTCCACACCTATAAAGCAAACTAGACCCAAAAGAGGTTTTAATAAGCAAAAACAGATTCCCCAATTGTTAATGTAAAAATATTTACATAATAAATGATCTGATGACTTGCATACCTCTCAACCTCCTAGAGCAAGAAATCTGGACAATGCCATAAATAATGGGGAGGGGGCAAAGGCACAAAAAACAGGAACGATTTTTAAATATTGTTCTTACAAACTTAGTTGATAGACTAACATGTTTTGCATTAACTTGAATTTTACAAAGGATATGAAGTCTAACTTCAGTCCTCAATGAAAATACGAGGGAAAATCTGGACAGTTGAGAGGCATGACGACTTAGTGTTCAGCGAATTATTTCCTCAGATATGGCGTGGAGGGAGGATCTGAATGAATGCAGTGTAGCTTGGCCTGGTGCAGAAAGAGGTCCTGGAGTATTTTGTATAGCGGCAATGTGCTTCAAGCACACACACGAAACTTCAGGTTTTGTTTAACCTCGGGATAGCAAATATCCATTTCATTTTAGACAAAAAAAATAAGTGGGGGAGCACAAGTTATCTAGGTTGCTTGAGCCACGGTAACATTTAACAGTTCAGACTTTTAATAAATAAACAGTAATAAAAATTATAATATAATAATATATAATAAAATAAAAGTAAACCTCATGCGTATCTGCAGAATATGTACTAAAATTCTATACACAAAATTAAACAGAGACTGGAGGTTATACATACTATGTTATTATTGGGTTGCATACTTAAAGCCGGATGTCGAACAAGAAAAAAAAATCAACCACCAGTGGTAGTTTATGAGATACTCAGTGCCACCCATTTTTTCAAGAAGTATTTCTATCTGAATTGTTCTTATGTTCCTCATTAGTCAAATGTCTGTGGTATGTATACTTTCCAGGATTTAATTTACCTTTATATTTTATGTGTCTTTTTTGGAGGGGGGTGACAAATATGGCTTCAGTAAACAATATCAAAAGAATACACCACAAATCATAAAATGCATACACAACGACTTTCCCATTAAAAAAAACACAGGCACTTATTCTAGAAAGTTTGTTGCAATAACACAAGCCATCAATGATTAAGAGTTAAAAGTACATTTAGTCTGCTTTACAAAATATAGTAAACTCATAACCACGTGACATGTGCTTTACACAAAAGTGTTGCAATATTTTGCTTCCATGGTTCATCCACCTTTTTTCCAAAGCTGCTCCTCACACGTGCACATATCTTAAGGGGGAAGACACTTCCTTTAGAAATGTTTGCCAGTTTCCAAAAGTGGGTGGGCTGCTGGAAATGGGTTGCTGTTCCTGCCAGCCAATGCCCTTTTAATATTGCACTGCTAATTTTCACTTCAGTAGCACAACAGAAAAAGGGCCATGGACAGCAGAAGAATTAAAAAAAAATACATACATGAGGAGAAAAGAAAGATTCAACTTTAGAGTAAGAAAATTACTAACAGCTTGCCCACTGTGGCTGAAGCAACAATTCCATCTAGTTGTACCAAGAACTAGTACATTTTTAAAGGTTAGCGTGTGAGCTTCGCCGAATCCATCTGGATCCATATGTTCTGTCACAACTATTTCAAAGTTTGATTATGTCTTAAATTAAGCCACACGCACATGTGGTGCTGTGGAGATTATAATATAATTCTCTGCTGAAAGTCTATTTTTTTTAGTATCACTGTGTAGATCACAGACTCCATATATGACACTTGCACAACAACGCTATAAAGATACATACAATATTTACAACAGAATATATATATATATATATATATATATATATATATATATATATATATATATATATACATATACATATCCACGCACACACGTACACTTACACCAAAATATGGTTAGAGCAATAAAAGTGTGTCTCTGCGTATAGAAAAATACACACAGTATCTCTGCTACACAGACCCCAAAGCTCTATAAACGTCTTTGCTTAAGAATTGGGGATACAGCCAAAATAATGAGGGAAGGGGACAAAGGCCCCAAACGGGGAACATTTTTTAAACATTTTAATTCACCTAAAAAGTTAATCATACAAGTATTGCATCAACATGCACTTTGCTGAACATCGAGAGCTACGAAACTCTAAACATCTGGCATTACTGACTGACTGTAATCCTCGGGGATCTACAGCAAAATCAAACATTTTATTTACAAGAGTCAGGTCAAAAATATGAAGCAAAACAATGGACGATTTGAAAAAAAAAAAGGAAGAAGCGAGTGATCTGATTTACACAGACTCACCAGTCAACGTGCTGCAATAGGACAATTGTCAAACACACAGACGTACAACAGTTTTACATACTGAAACAAGGCAGTGCCTAAACTTGACAAAAAGGTGAAACGTTACTTATTTTTGGCAGTCTCGCCACATTTTTAATGAAACTATTCACTGCTCCCTGTGTGGACTTTCTGGACAGAATGTCACTTTTACAACATACACTTGCATTGAAATCGTTCCGAAACACTCGTGTGGGGGGGGGGGGGGTGAAACAACGGCATCAAAAGTCTAAGCCCGGTTTTAATTATCTACACTGTTCTATAGCCGCTATAGAAGCACAGCTAGTATTCAGATAATTACAAAAAAAAAAACCTAGGTCACAGAAATGTGCTCTGGCCCTCGAAGTAATGTTAAAGTGCAGCAAGGGTGCAGAGCAAAAAAAGTCTTCTCCTCAGAAACTTTACGGTACAGGCCAAAATAAACAGAAAATACGGAGATTTCACCCCGACGTCTTTTACAGAGAAACTTTGATGGGACTGGAAGTTAGGAACTGTGAATTAAACAACATTTTACCAGTTCAATATTTTACGTTACTTGACTGTTCCTCTCTCTTGACTAACTACATACTTAAGAAAACCAAAACTTCCAGTCAAAATGCGTAGAATACACATCCACACAACAAATATTAACAAGAGTTAAAAAAAGTGTAAACCACTCACCGTTTTTGCAAAAATGCAAGAACTGGGTGGGGGTAAAGGATAACCCTATCACAAACACTGCTGACGACACAACTTTAGAACAGCTTGTCACTCTGATTATTTGTAGTAGTAATAAACAGGGTATACGCGCCTTGGTGTGCCTGTGTACAATTTTTGGATGAATATTTTTTTTGCACTCTGGTTCTGCTGGTATCTAGTTCTAACTTTACCAACCCAGATCAAAATGATTCGCTTAATCTGACTTCTGCGTCTGCATATCAACAATCAACACTAGTAAATTTCTTCTTTTCAAAAATATGGTTTCCTGTGTTTAATGAACATTATATAAAAATACGCACTTCAAATGTTCTCGAGTTTCAAAGCCATTCCTGACTATGTCTTTCAGTATTGTATCCAGCCTCATAAAACAGGCTATTTTGTTGCAGAACATTGACTGTGGACCAAACCCATTAAAGTGCACACGGAATTACATTAAAAAATGTGGTATTCTTGAAAAAAATGCATGCTACGCTGGATCATTATACTCCAACCACTTTGTAACATAATAATATCAATAAATAAAAAGTTGCCCGTATTTGTCCCTCGCTATGTGTTTTCTCTCCGATTCCTGAATGAATATTTCCAAAGCTATACAGAGTACAACACGGTCTCCCAACAGGCATATATACACCAACAACACCCAAAACCAGTAAAAATAAACAACGATAGTGTTTACACGAGATAAAAGATAATTGTTTAATGCTGGAACAGATACTATTAAAAAAAAAAACTTCAAGTAGTTGTATATGCACAGTGCGGTTGCTACACATAAATATTTCTACCTAGCATAACAAAATAATTTACTTCTTAGCTAGACTTATGCTTGGTTAAACTAACAAAAAACGACTACCGCGTATCTCAAAAATACATTTCTTATAAAATATTTTTTTTCAGTCATTCACCCTTTTTACATCCACAAAAAGTCCCAGCTCATGCACTGGACAATTTACATTCTATATGTATCATAAAAAAAATATATAATAATCACTACCCCTTTGCAATTAATCACACAGTTTTACACGAATCTCCAACATAAAAGGTATCCTTACTCTCATCAACAGTGTGGCATGCTGCACAAGAACAGTACACGAAGATTATGAGCTCAAATAATATTCCTTTTAAAGCAATCTTCACCCCAGATTAAAGTTCGCTGATAACCACATTATACAGAAGGCATACACCTGAAGTAAACGATAATGCTACTAATGCTGCTCTAAAAATAATAGCAAAATGCTAGAATGTGCCTCCAGATACACGTTTGCAGAACCAGCTACTCAAAGCGAAAACTGTTCCAGTCGTGCTTACAAGTCGCTATAGGATTCTCTCGCTCCGTTAACGAATTGTACACCGTCCACTGACATATTTCAGGTGCTGATGATGGGTCTAGAATATTTTTGAGTTGCATTTATACCAGCAAAGTAAGGCCTGCTTCCCTGCTGTCTCCATGCATGAGCCGATCTCGCCTGTCTGCTGCAACCGAGCTCGAACTGAGCACAGCTGCTGGGTTCCCACTTCTCTACAGGCTTCGATGACCCCCCCCAGAAAAAAAAACCCTGCACCCTCTTGCACTAATAAAAAATCTCCCTTCTTGCACCCCTCCTCCCCCAACTGTACCTCCCCCTTTTGCCCTTAGCTCCCGCCATTTCCGCCCAGTCACCCGGATGCTACTAACAGAAAAAGAGAGAGACCCCAAATTTCATGAATGGTACCTGGCCAAGGGAGGGACATCCTCACAGGGAGGGGAAAGGAAAAGTTGGCAAAAGAGCATCAAAAGAGACATCAAGAATTTCTCCAACTTTTCCTCTGTCACCTTAGTCTTTCAGTCCATCTTCTCACACCGTGCTAGAAGTCTTTCCGCCTCGACTATCGCGGAATAAATTTGGAACAATCCTGCTGTCCCCCAACCTCATGGCCTCACAGCTCCGGCCTCCATCTTTGACTACTTGACATTCAGCTCCTGCCTGGCCTAAGCCTTATTAGCATATCAGTTTCCATTGGTCTGTTCCCTACGCTAGTCTTTGCACATTCGTTACCCATTGGTCCTTACGGATATGCTTAAAAAAAACAGAGTCCTTGCACAGATTGGCCACTTCGGCCCGCCACGTCACATATTATGCTTCTCTCCTTCAACAATGAATGCGCAAACACATTCTTCCATTCACAAATTAAAAAAAGAAATACCCGCCTTTTCCGAACTACAATTTCATTGATTTTTTTTTTCTGTTTCAACAGAGATGGGTTCAGAGTTGCAAACAAGCCTGATCAAAGTGGAGCTGAAGAAATGGGAACAGAATATTGCTTCGGCAATCCCCAGCTCTCCACAGTAACACTAGGAGGCACGCCTTGTGTGAACCACACAGTGGCCCCCAAAGTGTTGCAAAAAAAAAAAAAAAATGATGGAAGTTGCAGTGCTCCTCTAAAATTTCGACCGAGCTCTACAAAGAAATTATGCAACATCACATACTATTTGAGGGATATTAGCACATTTCTCACTTTCACCGTTTGTAATCAAACTGGTATGACCGCACAAAATCTGCTCACTGACTCGTTTAATTTTTTAAAATGTTCTTGGAAGGCTAAGGGCACTTTACTGAATTGCATGTGTCTAGTTTCATCTAGTGACCACCCAAGGTGTGTGCGTGAGTGTTTGTGCGTGTGTGTGTGTGTGTGTCTTGGGGATCGGAGATCGTTGTGTGAGCGTTACACTATTTCAAGTAGTCAAAATGGTGTACGTTTGTATTCCCATCTTTACTGTGTATACAAGAGAGGAAATAATTCTCATCAGCAGGATTTACTAATGATCGAATACAATTTCAGGGTGATCGATACTTTTTGTCACATGGCTGGTGGTGGAGGCTGTATTTTTTCATATAATATTGACTTTTCTTGTTTACGTTTTGTACTGTGATTCCGTCTGCACAGAATTCTTACAAATTTGTTATGCATGCAAAAGACACAGCAGTTGACCCAGGACATTATCGATGGAGGCAAGCAAACTTCATAGCATAGTTGCAGAAATGTATGGCTGTAACCTGTACCAGAAATGCGAATCTGATAAATTTTCCACATGACTAGCAAATAAGTTAAGCACCGTACAAACCACCGTGTATTTTTTTAAAAATCATTTGCATGGTTTGTACAGCAATGGGTCACACACTTATAAACAATAATCTAAGATGTTTTACAAATTTAAACCTCTAACAGATCATTTCTTGTTTTAAGAGGGCTCGCATGCTTGTAACAATGTGCAATTAATGTTTTGGTTTTCTAAAATAATGCCTGAGATGTTTAACTCCTGCATTAAGTGATACGTTGTTAATGTAGTTTTAGTAACTATATTATTTATTTATCAGGTTGTCCTGTGCGTTGAACTCGTTGGAATAGGTGTATTTCGCTTTTGAAGGCGTTTGCCGCGACTGTAACTTGGTATAATTTTGCAGTAAACTTCAAGATCTCTATCAGGAGAACATGCAACAGGTACTGATGCTTAGAAAATTGGGTGGGGATTTTTTCCCTTGCCTCTCCCTCTCCCAGGCAGTGTTTTGGAGATGTGAGAGTAGAGAGCCCACTGGGCTGTGAAATCACACATTCCTCTCCAATGAAGCTGAAATAATTGTATTGTCCTCTAGTCAAAAAAGAGGCTGCCTTTCCCTTCTCCATTCTCTCCCTGATCTGCAGGGACCTGATTGTGCAGTTAATCAGCAAGAAAGCGTTTGATGTAAAGCAGGCCGTGAATTCAAAAGGCCAAGAGGATTGATTCAAGGGAGGTGTGGGAGTGGGTGAGGGGTTCAATGTTTGTTATAAAAATATTTTCTTCCAATTTTGCTTTATTTCGGAGATGGTCTGCTAAAATCTACACATGCAGATCTGATTTGTTCTCAACTGTTTTAACTGTTATTTACACACACACATACACACACACACACACACACACACACACACACACACACACACACACACATATATATATATATATATATATATATATTCTATATATCATCACCACTCCTACTCACAACAAATATATTTTTAATATACAGTTATTCATAAAAAGTTCACCAATGTACTTAAAATGTATAGTAATTACTTAATGAGTATGAAACTGGGTTCGCAACCAAATGTCACACAAATTTTAGTTTGGAAAGGTGTTTCTAATGTGATGTTGTGTACTGAGTAAGTCTGTTATGTCCCCGTGTTCCCTTCTGTGCTATCAGACCAGAACACTGATAACGGAAGTTTTGAAAGCTGGCCAGTGTGTGTGTGTATGTGTGTGTGTGTTGGGAGAGCCATAAGGCGTTGCACCCTGCCACATCTACAGATCCCACACCCAGCTGCCTGGGCTGCTCATGCGCTTAGGAAGAAATGCAAACAGAAATTATCACGTTGGCATTACTTTAGAAAACAAGGGCACTTGCAATATGGAGATCTGAATGAGCAAGAACTAACTTTAATGTGTAAGAACTAATGACCTTGCTAATTAAGGAAGCTACATTTTAAGAAAAGTGCAAATCGACAACTATATGTTATTAACATTTTATGTACAACAATGGCAAATGTAAAACCTAGACATCAAATACTAGAAGACAAAATTATTTTTCAGTATTAGAATAAAATAATTTATTGCACTTCAAGTCATTAATTTATTGCACTTCAAGTCAAAAATCTATTGTTTTCAAGTCTTCAAGGGCCGAAACAGCAATCAATACCTTTTATAACAGGGTTTCATTTAAGGCGCATTTCAGGGATCTGGTTCGGTCAGACTTTTGATTTTTAGGATTTCGGGTGGGTTAACAACACAGTTACTACTACTAAGGGGGTGAAATCTTAAGAAGATCGCCCCATCTCCTCCAAACCAACCGTTTACAAGTTTTTTTTCCAACTAACAGATCGCGTGACGTCACGCAAGGGCGTGGCCTAAAAAAGAAACATAAAAAGTCCAACTACCCAAAAGTATCCCCTGGCCTAGCAAGTGTCTTTTTATTTTTACACAGAGTTCACCTGAATTATTTCTCGTTGTTTTGTAATTATTTTTAATAACAGCATCAATAAAAGTATATTTTAAGTTAACATTTTGCCCGTTTGCATCACAAACATATGCATTTTTTAAAACGCGGAGGAAGATCGAGTCAATATGTATTTATTTATTAATTTAAACTTTTTTGTCTAATCTACTAGTTCGTAGCTCGAACAGCGATCTTAGTGTTTTAATGCATCACATTCAGGCAGATACACGCCCGCCTTTATACAGGCTATTTAATCCACGAACGGTGCAAAAACGAGCTAGAAAAACGAAATGACAACGGAAGAGGTTATGGATGCTATTGTTTTTAAGCAGCACCACTACTTGTTTCAAATATAGCTTTTAAATATATATTAATTCACATTGCACAAATACACAAATAATGCACACTGCACGCGTACACCTTACTTCAAGGAGAAGTATGTCCAGGGATGGTATCGTTTTGTCTTGTTGCATTTTCTGTTAATTATTCAATTTTAGGTTGTCCATACATTTGCAAGAACAGGAGAATTATGAGTATTTTTGTACAGTTTTGTCTGTAAAAGGCTTAAAGCACTGCGTGTCCTAGAACGGTTAAGTTTAAATAAATAAGCCAGTAAACAGACGTAAAAACATCATTTTTTACTTCTATTTGTTTTAAAATTGTGGCTATGTACACAATTGATTACCTCTGCGTGCACTACATTCTTTGCTGAAAACAGATTTTATTTTGTAATTTATATAGTTTAGTTTTATTTTTAACAATTATTACAGTGAATTGAGATAATCAAATTAAAATGATTTCCGCTACTTTAATTGTCAGTCCGGATTTTTTTTTTTTGGGGGGGGTGCAACTTTTAGAATGAAATATCCGGGATATAAATCAAACAGTCTTGCACTGTGCTCTGAGAAATACACGGCTAGCTGTGGCTGAATCTGATTTTCCAAGCAGTAGAACTGGATTCATTGTTTCACATTCTACTTACATACAAGGTGCTGAAGCCACTTAACCCTCTAAGACAATTATTATTTCCACTGAGTCTTGGAAAACAGCAAAACAAGATTACAATATTAGTGCCTCAATCTATTTCTTTGACAACCTTTCAAAACTGCAAGAAATTTGATTAAACAAACTGAACCACTTCAGAGTGTATTTGTTTATTTTCTTCATTCAAGTGAATTTAATTTTTATAACCCTTTCCACACTAACAAAGTATGAAATTAAGGAGGGTTATAAAATAAGGAAAAACTGCTAGAACATTTTCAGTTGACAATTTCTGTAGAATGATGATATTTCCATATAAAGCAAACAGTAACAAAATAGACACATATGCGTATAATATTATTATATTATTGTATGTGAATTATAACTCCTTATAATTTCTTTATCTAAAAATAGCAATGCTGTATGTTATTGTAAGATGGTGCATTCTCTTTTAATATTACTTTGTATTAAAACTACTGAAAACAAATTCCGCATTGAACTCACAATTAATTTTAATGTGCACATCACCGACTTCATACAATATAATAACGTATAAAACCAATCTTTTACTCAGTAGAACGCACGAAAGAAATGCAGTCATGGATGACACAATTTTAAATATTATGAAGGGCAAAGTGCATTCGTTTTACGTCTACTCTGTTTAAATTATAAATCACACATTACACTTATGCGTTTTAAGCAAGTATTGTCAAGAGGCATAGGACAGTCACCTATAGTCACACTGTGTAAACAATGAACAACACACCATTAAAAGTCAGGAACAACACTAATCCATTCATCTTAAAACAGAAGCAGTTAAAAAATAAACAGTAATTAAATTAGCAGTGGGTGCGTGTTTTATTTTGCTTTACATTTTTTGTTAAATGGAAACGTAAATTATTAGTATTAAAGATGGCTAAGTTGTATTTTAAAGTGCACATCTGTTTTACACACACAAACACACACACACACACACACACACACACACACACACACACACACACACACACAGAGTCACACTCGCACATGTCCACAAAATACTGTTCATGAAAGTATCTCAGATTGTATATTTTTTTCCAGCAGCTTCAAAGACCTTTGTGAACTGTGCTGTCCCTAATACCTGGAGGAAATGTTTCTGTCTACTGCTGACATTTCTTTTCTAACATCCCTTGTTTTTCCACAACTGGTTTTATAAACCTGCTGTAAACCATGACTGACACTACAATGTAGCTTACAATATATATACTTCTTTCTTTTTTTGGACAGTATAACAATTAAGGTTTACAGCATTTATACTTCCTCCCAGTTTTCTTCCTTCCTGTCATCATGTTTTGTATCTTCTGTATCTGTCCTTCAAAAAGCAGGGAAGCACCATGTGGTCAGTGAAGGACTAGCATTTGCTTCAGTTTCCACTCCATGTAGTACAAATTTAATTTTGCAATCTGTTTTTTTTTCTTCCTCGATTTTGTAACTGCTACAAAAGTCTAAATCACCAACAATGGACTCTGTAGAATTAAAAATGTAACTATGTTCAAGATAAGCCATGGATGAGTTTGCTTATTTATTTTTCAAGCTGTAGATTTTTAATAAACTATTGCCTCTCAAATAGTGACATTTTATCCAGGATTCGGTACTGTCTGTTACACAGTAACACATAGTGACTAGTTTTCCCTAGTTATTTAAATATTGTTAATTTTTTGGTGCTTAATAAATTAATTCCTATAGATTTGTACATCATCCACAGCACTGCAATAAGAAAGCCTTTTGGGAAACCGTTTGCACTCTTGGTAATTTATATTAAGTTAGTCATGCATAAATGCAAGCACTGGTTTGCACATTGTTGCCTCTAGTAAAAGTTGCCTGATAAAGTACACAGTCAGCAAGTTCAGTCAGGAAAGAGTTAACCTCTCTGAGCCATTGATTAGTATTGATGGTTTTTGGTAGTTTTTGTAATGGATTTGTTATTTGTGGGAGGTGGAGAACCTGGACCTCTTCTGCTTGCTTTGAATTCTAAACCCCCCCCCCCCCGGCTGGGAGTTTGCTCCTAATTGCATGCATGACATTCCTTCTGAGTGGGTGGTATCACCTTTTCCCACTGCTGTTTTGCACAAGGAAGGTCTGTAAAAAATGCCTTTCATGTCCCCGAAGATCAATAGGCTGGTTTTTCATGCATGTTGTAAAAATAGAGCAAAATCGGAAAAATGTGTGGTCAAAAGTATATGGAAAAGATTGTATGCTGATCTTGGAACAGAGGCATGCAAGGATATATTGCAGTGTTGCCAATGTTTGCTTTTGCAGTGGGGTCTTTGAGGACTGCCAAACAAGCTTGCACTACTGTTGTTGTTGTTACAGTGTGTTTTAATAAGACAGGTTGTGCATACAGTTAGAAAAAGGCTTTGGCAAAACGTATAAATTAAAACAGCACCAAAAGAGGTTGTTCAGATTTCATAACACACAATAGTAACATATATAGCTGAAGTTTTAAATTATGTGCTTTCAGAATGAAAATAATTGGTAGTCTTGCTCAATTTCAAGATGGTGGTTTGTGTGTGTTGGAGTACTGGTGGAGGTAGGCAATCAGCAAACAAAGTTATTATTTCAAGAATTCTTATCTAAGGTAAGTTGGGTAAACATTTTGTTTTGTTGAAAAACACAGTTTAGAATGTATACTGAAGTAAAAACAACATTGAAGTGCATAAGCTTATGATTATCAAGTACATTCATAAAATATCTTAAAATCTGGATATTGATAAAACCAAGCAGGGAACTTAATGATTATTTGATGTTAATACACAAGACTGTAAACTATGCATTTTAGAAAATATATATTATACGCTTATGTATAAAACAACAATTTGTTTTATCATTTTTTTATTAAAAAGCCATGAAAACAATTGTCAGTCACCGAGTCATCAGACTGGCTTGGAAATATCCCTATATTAAATTTTAAATGGTTGTCTCTACCCCTAAGTGAAGTCCAAATGATTTAACACTGAAATTACAGTTAAAATAAACAGTTACAATTTCCAGCCTAAGAACTGCTGTAGAACATAGCAAACACTGCAGCATATAAACACGGGAAACTAGTAACCAGAGGAGTAAGTAATAATGAAGAAACAGTTGCAGAGTTCTGTGTAAGAAAAAAAAATCCTTGACTCAGCTGGTATTTCTAAACATTAATTAGAAGATGATCTATTACAGGGAAGCCCCCACATGAACAACAGTTTAATGGTGAGAAAAATGCAAACACACACATACACACACACACACACACACACACACACACACACACACACACACACACACACACACACACACACACACACTCTCTCTCTCTCTCTTCATAGTCTAATGCTTTCATTTTGCTGAAAAGAGTTTTCACATTTTGTTCAAGGAAAGACAAGCACTATCTTTTAAAAAGGAAATCTAAAACAGCACATTTTTAATTTTTTATCAATACTTTGTTATGGTGATGTGAAAGGTTCTATATTTGTCTGTACTCTGATATATTGTATATTTCTTGTCTGTTATTTTTTAACTAAATAAATTCTTTTTTTGAGAAAAACATTGAACTATGGCCTTTCAGATATAAAAAAAGTAAAACTGAATTATAGTCAGAATTAACAGTCTTGTAACACTGAAATAAAACTACAGTGTATGCAACCATCTTGCTTATCAAACTGAGTTATAAGTTTTCAACTGGGGAGAAATAACAGCACCAATAAAAATAAAATTATTTTCAATGCATCCCTCTATGAAGACCACAGTATTTACTACAAACAAATGTTTGTATTTTTTTCATGGAACTGCCATTGGTCTACCACATCAATGGGAATTATTGTAACAGAAGTAATAATATGTTTACTTTTTATTTTTAAGTGAGATATTTTGTTATACTGATCATCTTTGTAACAGTAAGGATGTCTTTAACACACACACACACACACACACACATATATATATATATATATATATATATATATATATATATATATACACAAATGTTTTGGTAATTGAGTAATTATATAACTATTTCCAGGTGCTTCTCAAACATGTGCTAATCAGTCACTTTGTAGGACAACTTTGTAACAAATTATGGTGTCTTACACAAGTACATACAATATTTAAGAATGTACAACTAAATTACAAAGATACAACAATTATGTCGGTACTGCACAACTGTAATTTGTGACTTCCTGCTTTTGAGTGTACTGAAATGAAATTTAGAAAATAAAACAATTCTTAAATTTGCATATGTGAGCACATGCACGTACACACACACACACACACACACACACACACACACACACACACGCAGGTGACAAGTTGCTGGTTCTTTAATGTTTATGAGCTACTGTGCAGCTGAGATAAAATTAAATATAAGGAGAAGTTTAATGCAAAAAAAAAAAAAACAAAAACAAAAAAAAAGTTTTTTTCATTATTTTTTTTCATGTTTGTGTTAAATTTAGGAATTATCAGAATAATGCATTGCAGAAACTAAACGTGATGTGGCTTCCCAGCTAGATTGTGATAACTGGCTATAAAAGAAGTACAGTGTGTGTTTGAAGTGCATTTAAAACAATTCTCTGCTTGCATTCAGAAATAAAAGTTTTGGAACAAAATCAGTGTTATCAATATATTTCTAGCTAGCATTTTAAATTTGCATCACTTTTGAAATAAAGTGACTGGTCAAATATAGATCTCTTGATTTCAAAGCTGGAATGTTTATCTGTAAGCTATTACCTATCAACTCATTTGAATATCTAAAATTGTGTTATGCAAAGTAAACACATGCAAAAATATATCACAGTGGACTTAACACATGTTAACATCTGGTTTATCACATTAGGTAATGAACTTTTAACCGGAGGAGAACTGGGAAATTAAACATAAATAAATACATCACAGTGAAATTTTGTGTACAAGCAGTACTACAAAATTTGCAAGAAAAAAAAGTGAGTAAAAAAAATCCAACAAAAAAAAGAGACAGGGGTATACATTTACTCTAGAAATTAAAGCCCTATTATATTATGGACTGGGCTTAGTTACAAAATATTAAATATAAAACGTTCAGTGTTATGCTATATTTTATATTTTGTTATACTAAGTAACAATGTAGTCAACATGCACTATATTAAAATGCATGTAGATTTTATTTATTAATGTGTAAGCTTTTATTCTGGGCATAATTTAATCTAAATATATCAGATAGTTTCCATTACATTTTTGTGTTAATGCAGTTCCTAACATATACAATTTATGTATTCTCCCTGGTTCACTTAATGGTTTTCAATATCTGAGAATGAATGACACAAAATAATTTGGTAACATATACCTTTTAGTAGAAAAAAAGTTGTGTAAATTCTCAAGCATGATAAATAGAACAAAATATTGTGCACATACAATGCATATGAAGTTCTAGAAGTCCTAAAGAAAACTGTTTTCCATAATATTACCATCTGAACACGTCTTTTGTTGCACTCTATACTTACTTTAATTTGTTTTTATTTAACTAAGAAATCACTTACACAATTTTCAACTTTGAAGACATTAAAGGATTAAGGAAATTATTTTCTTTAAGCAACTGACTTGAGATGACAATTAGTTACCATTATATCTCATATTAAATATGCAGGATAAAATGTCCTTATACATACATCTTTCCAAATCGTTGTCTTTACTGACCATATCCTGTCATTCTCCTGTCACTTGTTCTGCAGTGATATGTTCCTCAACATGGCAGTTGTCTATATTTAATATATAAGTTCCTCCTTTCTTAAGAGATAGACATAGTACTGTATGCCAAACTCATAAATAAAAATCAGATGACCCTAGGTTCAAATCCCAGCAGCAATGCAAGCTCATTATATGAGCTAAGTTACCAGGATTTCATTTTCTTTAAATATTTTAGTTGTGAACTCACTACAGTTAGGAGTCCACTGAAATAAGAATTTGCATTTAAGATTGCATTTCTCAGGGGAAAGGGGGAAAAATCATTAAATCATATGAGTGGCGGGGTTGTTAGGTATGCAAAAACTGTTATAGTGCATAACGAAATATAGTCAGTGTTAGTGAAAAAAAAATCATCCTTTGCACCCTTTTGCAACCACAGCAGCATGCACATTCTGTCACTTTGCAGAACACACACAGTCCTTTGCTTGCTAAATTACATCAATGTAAGTTATGAAGATGACTTACATTTTTGCATTTCTGTGTATCTTCCTCTATCTTTTTTACTCATGCTGTTTTTAAGTTGCTAAGAGGACTTTGACATAATTCATCTTTCTATAGAATGCTCAACTGTTTTTACTGTCTTGTCCTGTCCTGTCTGTCTAGAGATGAAGATGACTTGCCAAGGGAAAAAACGGAAACAGGCAGGAGTGTGAAGATAAGCAGTATAGTCTAACATTTATAATTACATTACATGATTTTTAGATGAAATATGTTTCACACACACATGACATTGCCATTATAATAAGTTTAGCTATGAAACCTATCAGCTGTACTTTCAATAGTTGAAATAACTATCAAAATCAGTATATTGCAATGTGCATTGTTTGCATATTGATCTAAAATGCAAAGGACATTTTCTGGTAGTTGGGTACAATTTGTGTTCTTACAGCGTTGTGCACATTTTGTCTATAACACTTGACCATATCGATGCTAAATATGAGAGGATAATTTAGATTAAAATATGTTTAATCATTGCCTGTTCTGACACTAACATATCAGAAAAAAATGAATACTATCACCATAAAATGCACACAAGCCTTCTGAACTGCTTTTTTTGAAGTATTTACTAATCGGAAAGTGTCAGCAATAAACAGCTATTGGACATAAACATTTCAGATAGTTCTACACTGGTTAAGTAGCAGAACCTTATGCAATTTATAACTAGACATAGCAAGCGTATATGGCAGTCCAGCTGAGAATTAAGTATAACATTAAGAATGAACATGTGACATAGAGACAATAAAATGTAATCAAAGCTTACAATTTTAGATGCAAATTTTGAAGGTATGTCAGCGGGAGAGAATGTCATTTACACAGTAAGTAAGGCATGGATTGGTGCATCTCTAAGACATGACGTGAGTGTATACAAAATGGAAAACTAGAAGATTTGAATATTCAAATATAACTCATCATATTTAGTTATTAATAGTGTGTCTCACTTATAGTGGTAGAATATGTCCTTGGGAATGAAAAAAGTTGATGGCTGTCCAATGCAGGATGTCCTCCTGACCATTTTATGGAGGTTTTCATTATTCCATGAAGAACCACACAAGATCCTAACAAGTCTCTTTTCTGGTGTAAAAGTGATAGAATTTGATCTTACATGACATAATATCCCTTTCTATTCAAAAGAATGTGGCTGTTGTAAGTTTCTTCCACCTGCATACAGGTGTGGAGATAGTGGATGTCTCAGTCCTCATTGATTACAACCACTGACTTTAATAGGCACAGGATGAACCACGGAATGAGGCTTATTATCTACTACTGCAGGATGAACCACGGAATGAGGCTTATTATCTACTACTACATGATGAACCACGGAATGAGGCTTATTATCTACTACTATAAGCTGCAGGAAAAAAAAGTTAATATAAATACAATTTGATTGTCACCATCCTCAGGTTTATGTAATCGACTTTTCTAAACTGAGTGCTCAAAGTTGTCCAAGTTAACAAATAAATAATGTAAATAAAACCTATCTGTGTGGAGTTTGCCTCCAAGTTCCTCATAGTTTCCATAAAATTGTTATATTTATCTGGCTGTGCATTTTTTATTTAATAACCATATTCCTTTTCAATTTGACATGGTGCCACTCCATCTAATATGTATATTAGGAGCTACTATTTTTGTTATTCAGTATTCCCTATCCCTCATCAGATATTTAGCGATCTGAAATCTTTGGGCATATACTTTGTATGACAATATGATCATAGCTTTGTTTCAGGGTAATGTTGCAGTACCTCACTTGTTTTTATTGCAAATCCACTGCTGCCATATAGAAAGCAAATGACAAATGATTAAAAAGGACAGTATGGTGGCTATCTGCTGTTGTTTTGTACTATATAAATCTGATGGAGTCTGGGTAAGAATTGAAACAATATATATGCCTCAGTGTCTTGCTGATGCAAAATATGATATACACATAGAATTCAATATCCTTTCATGTGAATGGCAGTAAAATATGAGGAAAACTGCATAGTTACATGAACAGTGTGAATTCAGGAGTTACAGTGAGAAGATCTGAGAGAAAATGATGTACACTTGCGGCAGTTTCTGGTAATTAGCGCTAGCATTGCATAACAATACATACATAGATACAAAAACAACAGAACAAGAAATATAAAATTCCCAGCTGTACAATGCGTTTTTAATTTGGAACATAGATGTTCAATAATATGACTGCTGTAAAACTAACACTGTTAATGTTTCACAGCATTAGAAAATTACATGTTAAGGTTAGCAGTTGTTAAATGTTTGAAAAAAAAAAACTATAGCAACAGAAATCATTTTATGGACAACGTTTAGATATTTGACCATCAGAACAGTATCTTACAATAAATACAATGATTGTAAAGTAAAACAAAGCTTTTTTTATGCTAGCCACATTCTTCTAACACCTTAAGTCTCCATTTAATACTAATATCTTTCTCAGGTAGAATTTAATTACTAGGCTGAACAAGCTAAACTTTCTGGGTATTTTACTTCTTTCTTTTCATCCAGAAGAGCACTATTGAAATGTAAAATTCTACTATGAGTAGAATAGTCACCTTAATCCACTTCTTTTGTGGCTGCATTGATCTCTTGAGTGACTGTATTAGGCAAGCCAAGGTTTTCCAATTGGATACAAATGTGGCAAACAAACAAAATTGCAGCTAAAAGACCATTCAACATCCCATCTGGTCATAATGTCAAATAGAACGTATACACTAAACTTTAATATATTTTACTTGCAGAACTATAAACAAAAACAGTAAAAGCTATACATATTTGTCACAAATTTGGATTCATATGTTACCCTTTGAGAGATCATATGTGGAGCTTAGGTCACATATCACTTAACACCATAGTAAATACTCTAATTTAAATCAGCAGGCATATCTGGAGGGAACCAAATCTGTGTCTTATGTGAACTGTGGTTTTCAAGCCTTGTTTATATTTACTAGTCCATGCTGCTAAGCAATATCTTTCACTAGCTGCACATGCATTTATGATACTGGATAAATGTCCCCATTCTACTAAATAGTTACTATTTAATAATTAGGCACACTGTATTATCTCTGTGAACTTCATTACATTGTATATACCGTAAATAAATTGTAAGTTGTGTAATTAATCACAAGTTAACATAATGTTAATATCTTCAGCATTGCTATTTGTCTATTTCTCTGACTTACTTATCATATCATTATCTGCACTGCACGATAGCCACTGACATATAGAAACTTTATTTCTGAACGTTTTCTTTATTGTTCTAATTGCAAATTGCTGGAAGTTTCTCTGTACATCACTTGTTCTCAACTTGTGCCTCATTCATGGCTGGAAAAAGTCAGCATACCAGGTAGGTAGGGGAAATAAATAAATAAACAAATAAATAAATAAATAAACAAAAACACATTCAGTTACTTATTTTTTTTGTATAGAACACTTTATATCTTTCCTATGATCTATTTTGCATTTGCTTTTGAAAATGGACATGATCATGTGTTTTAGTAACATGTAGCTGCTGCCATGTTTTGACATTACTACCAACAGTACCAAATGTAAGTCTATTTTGGTTAGTTAAAATTAATTAGTGATGCCTTGAGTTATAGAGAATCAATAGAAGCAGTAATCTCCTAACAGCATTGCTTGCCTTAAGCTCTTAATATTTTAGTATAAGCACCATCTCCCATCTATTTGACCTTAGGTTGAAGTGCATATAATGCCTTGAAAATATTAAAAGTGTGACTATTAGGTTGCCTGGACAAGGGATCTTAGTATATATACACATATATATATATATATATATATATATATATATATATATATATATATATATATATATATATATATAATTTTATTTTACATTTGTTAACCGGGCTAGTCTAACTGGATATATTTCCATTTTCAGTAGAGGCCCGGGGAGAAAAGCTCCAGTAGTAAACAATTTGATTATAAATTTGAAATACAATACAAATGATGCAAATCATAGTTGATACATAGTAAATGAAAGTAGTTCAATAAAAAATACAAGAAGCAGCGAATAAAAAATGGAGATAAAAGATGGTATTTACACTAATATAAAAGTGACAAAAGTATGTGTTAAATTATTTACACAAATAAAAGTGACAAAAGGGTATGATACAATTATGAAAATAAGAATGTTTTGTGATAATCAACAGGATAGATTCCACCAGTATGTTCCATTGTGTTCACCAGTTCCTGTTCTGCTTCAAAAAGTATGCATTAGAGTTTGGAATATATAGTAGGAGGTGGAAATAATATTAGCAAAGCCAATATATATATATATATATATATATATTGGTATATATATATATATATATTGGTATATATATATATATATTTTGGTATATATATATATATATATATATATATATATATATATATATATATATATATATATAAAATGATAGAAAAAGGGAATGCACAATTATGTGAAGAAGGAAAACAGGAATACACCAATCAGTACAAACACAATTTTGTATAATATTTTAAACAGAGAGTCCATATGATTCAAGAACTACAGTACCCCCAAAATACAGCACCTTTAATAGCTGTGTAAAAAAGTGAAATAGCTTTTTAGAAGCACAGCAATTATGGATAACCTCAGACTACATTTCACAGTTTATTCTGGAATTGTCAAATTATTTCCCTTCTGCTGTGGGAACACAACATTACAAAGCATTCTTCTCCCTTCTGATATGGTTATATGTTTACATGTATCATAGTTTAAGTGTACAAGACATCAAAACATGTTGGCATAAAGATAATTATCATTAATAAAAGGACACAGAAACAAGGTACCCTTTTTACCATGCAGTTATCATCAGTGACAAAAAAGGTAAATCACTGTTAGACTTACACATTAATAAAGAGAACTGGATGGAATACATGCACATTTTACTGTTTCCTCTCTTATCTCAATGTGTCACTGGCTCTTTAAAGGCACACACAGATTCATATTCACAAACTTAGTATGCTATGCAAAGTGTTTTGGTTTCTATTTGCGGTACAACAATCCCATCCTCTCTCTTCCCAGTCTCCCCTCCTTGTTAGTTATTTTTTAATATTGCCTGCTGACATTGGGACCTGAGGGAATTGTATGTTTTCAGCAGTGCACTGCTCTTCTTTCATCCAGTGTGATGATTGGCAATGCAGCAAAGCTTCCGTCCATCTTACTGGTCCAGCATTTGCTCACACATGACTTAACTCCCACTTCTCATGAATGGATTACTACATTCTGTCAAGCAAGCCATTCAGCTTTCCAAGAATCAGTAGATTGAGGTAAGTTATAAAGCCTGTATCTTGTGCTAATTTTCACTTTTTAATTCACTTCTTCAAAACATTCACTTCATGGAGTTTACAACTAATGACTCACATCACTGACTCAAACACTGTCATTCAAGAAACATTATAAGTTCTTCATGCACTGTACAATATCACAAATTGATACCCTGTTATTCATTTCATTTATGAAAGTTTACACGACTATCTTTTTTTGTTCTGCTACATATTGTAAGTTCTTATTTTCAGCTTAGATCTTATTTTCATCAAGCATTGCTCAGTGGACCCACCATAAAATAAAACCAATAAATGAATGTAAGTCTGAGGTATAAATGTGATGAATGGGAAATAATAAAGTGAAATACATATCAATGTTCTAATAAACGTGATTCACATGGTTCAGTGGAAGAGAGGAAACTAACATAAAAAAAATTAATTTGTGGAATGGAACTCAAGTTATCCATGACATAAGATGTTTGTGGCTTATTGTTTAAGTAAAAACAAAAAAAAAACAACATCTGTAATCAGCAGGACAGAATACATCTTGCTTTCTTGTAAACTGTCAGGGATAAAAGCTATAAAACCAAACAAATAACTTTAGATTGTGCTGTTTTATTCACAAACAAAATTCTGTGTTTTAATTGATGGAGAGAGTTCACTGAATATAATACAGTATTAACAATGTCATTATGAAGTATCTTTATTAAAAAAATTTTTATGTGTAATAGTATTAACTGTTTTATTTATGAAATTAATTGTGAGAGCAAACAAAACTGTGCTCTCTGTTGCTTTAGGTATGCAAAGGACTTGAGAAGAAATACAAGAAACATCTGAAGTATATATTTATACTGAATTTTTGTTAAAATGAAACTTACCAGACAGAAAACAAATTTAAAACAAATTATGCGTACAACAATCTGTAACAAGAGTTACTGGAGTCATTTTATTTTACAGGTATCTGAATACCAGAACCTTATCTAGACAGGGAAAAAAAAACACTTAAAATATTATGGCAAAATATTTCTTACTCGTAAATGATGACATGCTTTAGAATGTAACAATAAATGTAAGCATGCCACATATATGAAATGTTATAAGAATTAAAAAAAAAAGTTAGGTCGGTAATTGCTGCGGCAGTTTTTGAATGTATTAAACTGTAGCCTTGATTGAAGAATATCAATTTGATATAGCTAGCTCAGATAACCTAAATAATAATAATAATAATAATATTAACATCATTATACAGATACACACTTCTACCAATATTAAATATGGAAATAAACTGCAGAATGTCATGCAGGAAATGAAAAGCCTGAAATCTCATAAAAACAAATACTTCACTGTGATAAATACTGAAAAAATGGAAACAAACTGCAGTACATCTTGCAGGATGAGCACCTCAGAAATGTAAAAAAAAGAAACTAAGCTAACAACATTTAAAAGCTGTACATATAATATACAGAAAAGACACAATGCAGCCATCAAAATGTTTTTAATACAGCCTTCCAATACTCAAAATATTATATAGATTCAATGAAATCAATCATCATCATCAAATTATAACTTTGTACAGACTGACCAGTATAGACGATAATAGCACAATCTACGAATGCAGTTTTGTTTTTTACTGTAATCTGTCTTTTCTGTAATAAATATTTTCTTGAACAGCATTATTTTATAGTCACTAATGTTGCTGCTTATGTGCCTGATGTTACCTAAGTGGTTGGTAATATATATCAGAAGTGGTTAAGAAATCAAATAAATGTTGGGAGTTCCAGATAGTAAACAAAATAATTAATTTTGCTTCACAGTTTTGAGAAGTTAATTATTCTGCATTCTGTCTGTACACATTTTCTAACATTTGAGAATATAGTAAAAGAAAACAAACGTATCTTTGATAAAAAAAAAATACATACAAAATGGTGAACATGTTGCTGCATGCCTAAACCCTGTACAAACCGAGGACCTAATGACTGTTTACAGTTCATGGACTCCAAAGGAAAAGGAAATGTAGTTTAGTAAACTTTGGAGTAAGTGCATTCATGTTATACAGAAGTTGCATAAAATAACTACAAAAACAGTGTGACTCAAAACAGTTTTATTATCATATGCTAAAGTCTGATCTTCACAGTTCAGACATGTTTTGATGCTTTCTCATCTGTAAGACTAGAGGTGAGGTTACATGCTTCTGTGAAAGTAAAACACATAGCTTAATCTTTATTGTACTGAATCAATATGTTTACAGTGTATACCATACTATGATTTAATGATTATCTGATGTAAGTGCAGACATTTTCATTTTAGTGAGCTGCTAAGTATCATTTATGCAGGTTACAGATTTTGTTTTATTTTACATATTAATTTTGTTTTTTTGGTACATAAAGTATAGCAATTCAAGAAATAAAATATAAATATTTAATATTGTTTGGCAGCACTGAAAATAAAAACAATGCTCGTTAAAACAGTACCATCTCCTTATTTTAATTCAGCATCCTATGACAAATCTTGTATTTAATGATCACAGAAATCAGTTAAACTTTCAGAATTTACAACTCAGCTGCTAAAATAATGTTTTAGTTATGTAACATCCATTAGTTTGCTATGGCAATATGAGATGCTAGAAGTGCATTATTTAAGTTGTCAACATGCATTATGTTTGGCATAGGAGAAAGTGAAAGTTTTATGCTATAAATTTTTGTCAGTGCTAATTTATATTGATACAAATAATGAAAATTAATATCTGGTCATGGAATTTTGGAAATTGCATTACTAATTGTTGGCTTTCTCTTTCAGAGTTTGATTTAATTCTGCTGCCACTGTTTCATAAGATCCAGATCCTTCACTGTCAAAGACAGGTGGCATTCATGCCCTGGCTGAGGGGATGGCTCATTTTTGACACAGGTGTCTCAGATGGAGACTGGTAACTGAGATTAACTGGTAGCACCTGTCATGCTAACTTGTACTGCTTTATTAGTGAATATGTAATTAGATGTGGCAGCCACTTCCTGATGCTTTGTTTCATTTTGTTCACATGGAACATTGATATAAAGAGTTATACTTCATGAAACAATGGCAGTGCAATTGAACCAGTAACTGGAAATTAAGACTAGCAACAATAGATGCAATTCCAAGACTTTAAACTTGCGTTCAGTGTTTTAATCACTATGCATGTATAAACACATACCATGAAATTCTACCACTTTTAATAGCTAAATGCATACATATAGGTGTTGAAGTTATTGTTTCGATAATGTCTTTTTGTTATCATCTATTACGTTGGCAAAAGCTACAGAAGCCATTACTTTAGCATGCAACTTGACATGACTTACGAACCTTAGTAATCATGTGTACAAAACTGGTGAATCGGTGTCCTACAGCTGTTACCTAAGGATGATACCACATGCATTTAGCAACATCAATGCAGGGATGGCTTTCCTGTTCATAGAATCTCAATATCAGTCACATGGGAGAGCACTGCAGTGTGCGTGTCTGTAGGTGATCTTGCTCTACTACCCTGTTAACCTCTTAGAAGTGACCTTTG